>NC_053040.3:245049157-245352187 GCF_002575655.3 Aegilops tauschii subsp. strangulata | reverse complement strand
ATGCCTTCTGCTCTCCCAAGCCATCCAGCCTCCATTGCCTCTTCCAAAACTCTAGCCCTTCTACCTCCTGTGCCCCTCGCCTCCATGGAATCGGTGGTCCGCGGCCGTCCCACCTCCCTCGACGTCCACTACCCTCTGCTTCCAGACCAGAATGCCCTAGTCTGCCTTGTAAACATCTCCCCGCCCATGTCTGGTTTCCTTCCCTGGCTCAAGCGCCTCTTCTCGGAACGGCTCGGCATCTCCGATGTCCGGTTTGCCGGATGTGCTTCTGGCACCATGTTCGTCGTCCTTCGGGAGGCGGAGCAAGCGGCCGCCATGAGGGCCAGCCCGTTGGAAACTGACACCCACCGTGTCGATATCTTGCCCCACAATGCGGGTGACAACTCCTTCACCTTCTCTTTCCCCCACACAGTAAGCTTGTCCCTAGATAAAATGTCGCTAGAGCTGTGGGATCGCAGGGGTGTTTCATCCAGCACTGGCTTTGCTAGCATGGTTGGCTTGAGCCATGCCTGCCAGCATGGGAATGACTTCTCATGCATCCTCGTCCTTGCTAAAGTAGAAGCACTGCAGCACATCCCGCACCACTTAGCTTTCCACCGCATCGACGGCGCCGACATCTACGCCGATGTCGTCATCAATGAAGTCTGGGACGTGGCACGCACGCTGGGCTCCCCCTCCCCCCGCCCCTGCCACCCAACACCTACCATCCTGACAACGGCGACCTCGGTCCAAGCCGCAGGATCCGGCGTGGTCATGCAAACCCACGCGGGTCGCGGGCTATTAACGAGGCCATGGCTGACCGCGCCTTCAGAGCCTTCCAACACCCGCACTTTGCCACTTTTGGGGATATACTCGCCATGATCAAGCTCTCGGCTAAGCCTAGGATCCGTAAGATTGACACTTTCACCATTCCCACAATCGAAGAAGTGGCCCATGAGGACAAGGGCCAGCTTTGTCTCAAACCTGTCTTGCTAGCCACTGAGGTCAGGCGGCCGCATGTTGAGGCCGCCTTTGACGTAGACACTGTCAGTTTCACCGTCTCTGCCAAACTGAGCAATAGTTGCTCCGCTTTTGGCATTGTGGTTGTTGACCCAGCCAGCAAGGACCACAACCATTTTCTGTGCTTTGACCTCACCATGGGGAAGATTGAGCATCACACCTGCCGATCTATCCTTTTCAAACTCTGGCCTAAAACCCTTTCCGGAGATTTCTGTTCCCGCACCCTTCCATTGCTGCCCTCAATAGAGTGCAAGTACCCGCCAAAAGCCTTCGTCCCAAACTCGTTGATCCCTGATGTTGGGCCGCTTCTCACGCTCTCGGGTGAGAATCAGTTTCCTAGGCTCGAAAGGTCACTAGCCCATCAAGTAATGATCTCCAGGCCAATCTGCACTAGGCCCATCCAGCCAGTGCCCGACCCGTTTGTTGGCCTGCTGCCAGTGGGCTTTCTCTCACCCATCGCCTGCACTGACTTGAAGCACGGCGCCTGTGCTATCCTACCACTCGAAGTTGCGACCAGATTCTGCAACTGCCGAGCCCCATCCCTTCCACCATCCACCGCCGAACAAAAAAATCACCCACCCACCCTTCAACTCCTGGACCCGCCGGCGGCGCCAACGCACGTCGGCCCTGCAGCGCCGGAGATGACCCGGGGCCACCACAGGCGGTCGCGCCCATGGAGGCTGGGACTGAGCCCCCCCAAGCGGCGGATCTGCCCCGCGCGTCTCCGCCGCCTCTCCCCGCCGGAGCCCTTGTATCCAGCAGCTGTACGACGGGGCGCGTGTTGATACGGTCGAGCGCGCCTCCTAGCGCAAGGCCGCTGTCACCCCGTCTGACAGCGAGGGCAGCCACCGTCGCTCCCGGGGCGGAAGAAGAGGAGCACGGCCCTGAAGGTAGCCTCCATCATTGAGCTGCCACTACAGGGCACCCCAAGGCCGCTCACCAGGGGCAAGGTGAAGCTGCTCGCCCGCTGCTGCGACCTCAACTTCGAAGCGGTGGATGCCGATGCGTCGCATCCTTCTCTGCTGAATCAGGTGGCGCCTCTGGTTCCTCTGAGTCTACCGAGTCTACACATGAATAATCCTCGCAGAAAGTCGACCTGCAATGTGTTCTGTATCCCCGTGCTTGCTAGAGCCTACCCAAAGGGTTGTTTATCTCTGCATAAGTGTTGCACTGTAGTTCGTCATATTTGTGTTTGGTCCTCTTGGGCCCTGTATCTGCATTGTGCTGCATATCCCCACTGCATTAGTTGTTGCTTTTCAAGCTCTGTAAGCTCTCATGAGCAGATTATCTATCAATCCAGTCAAATTTCCTTTTGGAGCCACCCCCGCAAGCCGGCTGTGCCGGCTATTTCTTCTGTAGTTGTCTGTTCTTTCATATATGCGGATTGCTAATTGGAATGTTAGGGGACTTGGTGACTCTGACAAATGCTCATTAGTCAAAGATGCTCTCTTTTCTAGCCGATCGAACGTTATATGCCTGCAGGAGACTAAATTGCAGGTGGTGGACAAGATGAAGGCAGCATCCTTCCTCCCTACAAACCACAAATCTTTCATCTACATGCCGGCTTGTGGCACAGCAGGAGGATTACTTGTGGCCTGGGATGACAGTGTGTTACTTGGCTCAGAGATAGCAAAACACCGTTTCAACATATCAGTCAGTTTCCAATCCAGAAGCAATAATGACAGTTTTGTTCTCTCCACAGTCTATGCCCCATGTGATGAGGAGGAGAGGGATGATTTCTTTGCGGTTCTGACTCAAACAGCCGAGCAGGTTACAGGGCCCTGGATCATCCTAGGTGATTTCAACATGTATAGGTTTGCACATGAAAAATCACAAGGAAGGAAGAAGTGGACACTGATGGACAGGTTCAACTCATGTATTAGAGAGCATGCTCTTGATGACATTGATATCATTAACAGAAGCTTCACTTGGTCCAATAAACGAGAGGAGCCAACTCTAATCAAGCTAGATCGAGTTCTGGTGAATGCAGAATGGAACCTGGGTTTTCTCAACACAACAACTGCTGCTCTACCGGCCACGACTTCGGATCATGTGCTCATTGGTGTGGAACTCTCGAGGGAAGCTACCAAAAGCCCTTTCTTTAGGTTTGAAAACCACTGGCTGCACATACCAGAGCTCAGAGACATTATTACTCAGAACTGGGGGAAAGGAACCAGAACCTTTGCCTCTTTCTCAACCCTGCTCAACTTCAAGCTTAGAAGATTGAGGGCTGCAATTCGAGCATGGGAACGCACCAAACCACCAATGCAGAATATCCTTGCACTTGTAAGCATGTTGCCAGTACATGGACGCAGTTGAGGAAAGAAGTCACCTCTCGAGGATGGAGGTTGCCCTCAGAAATCACGCCAACTTGAAGGCACAACAGTTGATCCTGTGGCAGACTAGTTTTTGGAGGAGAAGAGCAAAAATAAGAGGCCGTACCTTGGGGGACGAGAATACCAGGTTCTTCCATGCAGTGGCCAATTGCCAACACCGCAGGAACAAAATCAAGCTCCTAGTCAAGGATGGCACAGACTTCTTCAGGGATCAGGACAAGCTACGAATCGCAACTGATTTTTTCACACATATTTTTGGAGAAAGCTCGGCCTCAATGCCAGTTCTAGACCCCTCCCACCTCTATGACCCAGTTGACCTGTCTGCACTAGAGGTGCCTTTCACTTGGGGCGAAATTGCAACAACAATTCAAAATGCACCAAACAACAGGAGCCCAGGGCCAGATGGATTCACAAGTGAATTTTACAAAAGTTTCCTTGGGCTGTTGAAGGAGGATTTGCTGAGGTTTTTCCAAGAGTTTTATGAGCATGACAGTGACTTGCTCGGCATCAACACCGCCAACATTGTGCTGCTTCCAAAAACAGAAGATCCAACGGATATTAAGGACTTCAGGCCAATCTCTCTAGTCCATAGTATCCCGAAGCTTGCCACCAAGGTGCTGACAGTGCTTTTGCAGCGACTGATCCAGAGTCTCATCCACCCTCTCCAATCTGGGTTTCTCCGAGGGCGCTGCATAATCGAAAACTTTGCTTTGGCAGCTGAGCTAGTACAATAAGCCAGGAAGAGAAAAGTACTAATGATTGTACTAAAGCTTGATTTCCAAAAAGCTTTTGACAGTGTTAGCTGGGAGGCTCTAAAACAAATCCTTGCAACAAGAGGCTTTGGGGACAGATGGATCAGGTGGGTGGATGATATTCTCACAACTACTTCCTCCAGAATTCTTATCAATGGCAACCCTGGCGAAAGGATTCTATCGAAGTGTGGACTACGGCAGGGGGACGCCCTGTCCCCATAAATTTTCATTTTGGTCGCGGATATTCTACAACAGCTTTGCAAGGAGTACCTGGAGGGGAACCTAGTGCACCCCCTGGGAGCCGACGTGCCTTTCCCAATCCTGCAGTACGCGGATGACACGCTGATTCTGTTGAGAGGAGATGTTGAACAAGCGGGTACTATCAAGCGGATTTTGGAAGATTTCAGTAATTTCACTGGTCTAAAGATAAATTATCATAAGAGTACTTTTGTTCCAATTGGTTTGGACCAGCAAGCTTGCCAGGGTATTGCTGATGCGTTGAACTGCCAGGTTGTTGCCTTCCCTTGCACCTACCTGGGGTTACCACTCTCTCTTAACAAGATACCACACGGATTGTTGATGCCTGTGATTCAGAAAGTGGACAAGCGCTTGTCTGGTTGGCTAGCAACTTTTCTGTCCCGGGGAGGGCATCTCACCTTGATTAATGCGGCATTGGCGGCGATCCCTAGCTATTACATGGGCTGCTTCTTGTGGCCAAGTCAGTCTTTGGAGAGAGTTGATCAAATTTTGAGGTGTTTTCTGTGGCAAGGTAAGAATAAGGCCAATGGGTGGTAGTGCCTTGTAGCTTGGGATGTGGTCACACTCCCAAAAGAGAATGGAGGGCTGGGGGGTGCGAAACCTTGCAGCACACAACAAGGCCTTAATATGCAAGTTTATGGCGAAAGTTCTACAGCACGAAGAAGTGCCGTCTTACAGTTGGTTTGCACAGACATATTGTCAGAAGGAATTATCCTGGACCCCTCACAATCGAGATACTGCTATTTGGAGAGGTTTTAGAACCACCGCGCAACTGGTTATGGAAGCTTCCAAATGCAACCTTGGGAGCGGTCAAGGCATTGCCTTCTGGTATGACCACTGGCTTGACTGTGATCGGCTTATGACTGTTTTCCCGACGCTTTTTTACTTTCTCTGTGGCCTAGTTTTGCACAGTCGCTTCACAGTTCAGAGATGGCCAATGGAGCCTCCAGCTTCATCCAAATCTATCCTACACAGCCACACAAGAGCTGGAAGCCCTTGATGAAATTTTGAGTAATGTGCAGCCTCAAGTTAACACAGCTGACACCATAATGCCCCTACTCGTTGACAAGAGCTTGAGCACTGCTTATTTCTACAGGCTACTCACGTTTTGAGGTAAACTCTATACGCCAGCCAGTCTCATTTGGGACAGAGTCATACCACACAAATATCGTATCTTTCTATGGATTGCACTCCGGGACAGACACAACACCAGAGATAATATGGTAAGGAAGCATTGGGATAAAGTTGTTTCGCACAATGGCTGCGATATTTGCCCAGTTGCGGAGACAATGAGCCATATTTTGCTGAGATGCAAACTTGCACAAGCGTTATGGTTTAATTTAGGCTTACAGGAGCTGGCCACGTCTACTACAGAACCTGAATCTTTTCTATGTTCAGACCAACCGAGGGCACTGCATGGTAAGCTGTGGCATATTCTGTTTGCGGCGGGTGCGGTCACCCTTTGGAACGCCAGGAACGCTCGTGTCTTTGAGGGATCCTTTTGGCAGGAGCAACAAGTTTACACTGGAGTCACCGAGCTGATCAAATTATGGAGCCTGCGTGCCTCACAGCATATTAGGCAGAACATGTTAGTTTGGGCAGCCGCTTTTACTCCCTGCTAAAATGCATGTTCTCTCCCTTTTTCCTATCCTCAAATCTGTATCCCAATAGGTTTGGTGATGGCCTGCTGTACTCTGTTGTGCGGCGTTAACATCATCTTCATGTAAATGACTATGGTCATCCGGGGTTTTCGCCCGTTTTGAATGCATAAGGTAGAAAATGCTCTACCTTTTTAATTCAAAAAAAGCGAACATGTGCTGAAAAACTTGAAGTATAAAAAAGGTCAACATGGACTGATATTCACCTTGATATGTAGTGCAACTAGAAATCCTCCAGCTAGTTCTTTGCCTCTCATGATGATAGAGAAAAAGTGCACCTGCAAAAAGAAGGAAAAAAGAAAAATAGAACGGGTGTGCACTGCAACATGTGGGGGTCCACACACAAAAAATTTGTTCAACCAAAGCAACACGAAAGACAAAGGTTCACATCATGATATAGTAGAAAACACCTACGGCCTACAAAAGCCCCCTCTAGTATTGTTTTTGTTCAAAAATCTAGGAACCTATTACAACTGTTCATATTCCTCCAAGGAAGTGCCACTTTCGCATAGCTCCTTAGCCACATCCATGCGCGTTCCTGCTGTAAAAAAGAACATGAGTTAATTCTTCAGATGGAACTCCCAGTTTGGACAAACTGCCATGCATAAAGCCTCATAGAGGAAATCCTTGCTACCAATCCAAAAAAATTTGCTGCGGACAAAGACTATGCGGGAAAAAATAATTGCTTGATTTAGTTGGCTTGTTGGGTTCTGCATTGCTTTACATTGTTGGGTTTATTGCTTGGGAAAACAAAAATGCTTCAGCAAAAAAAAAGGTTGTCCCTTTTACCTTTAGTTGTAGTATATTTTCTTGCCCCTGAACTTGATGTTTTGTGTATGTAATAAGTACATTTATTGATGTTTTCCTCTACTTATTGCAAAAATTGTGTAGTAGAACGATGTTTGACCTAATGAGTTGCCGGATGGCCTTGACGATGTGTTTCCTCACACCAATGGCGCAGGGTATGAGGATCATGTGTACTGCACACAACCTGCACCCCCTGGAACTATTACAAACAATGTTGTGATTGTCACCAAATCCCCTAATTCTACTGCCGCCCAAAGTATTGATGTTGCTTGTGTTCAAGCGGATGAAATGGAAGCGCACAGCCTTGATGGAACATGCACCATGGATGGCTCGGGTGGTACTATAGGGCATGACACAGGAGCTGTTGTTGATAATGACGATGATGTGTGGTCCCAACCAAAGGCTCCTTGCTTGGGTATGAGGTTTGACACTTTAGAGGGAGCTAAAGAGCACTGCAATGCCTATGCTTTGCAACCATGGTTTTCCATCAAAATGAACACTTCAAGGAGATCTACCCTTACTGGTCAGTTAGAAAAGTACAATTTGTTTGCAACAAGTTTCGGAAGCCTAAAAGTGATGATGGAGGTGCATAAACTACTCCTGTCATTAATGTGCTTGAAGATGACTGTGGAAAGGCAGAATATGATGGAGAAGACACCACCATTACCTTTGTTGATCATGAATCTAACCTAAGAATAAAAACAAGAAATGGAAACACGAGAGAATAATACAGACTGGATGCAAAGCCAAGATGGTGGTCAAGTTGAGAGATGGGTGTTGGGAGGTCATTTACTTTGTTGCTAATCACAATCATCCATTGTTGATAAACCGTCGTTGACTAAATATTTATGACCACACCAAGGGATCCCAAAGGAAGAAGTGATGTTCCTTACATATCTTCATAACCGCAATTTGACAAGAGGTGTGCAGTACCCCCTCCCCCCTTAATAAAAAAATATGTGTAGGAGATAAAAAGCATTTTAGAGGCAACTCATATGCATATTCTACTATTGACTTGCTAGTATTTTTGGCTTGAATTGGATTTAGAGTGTGTGTTAGTTGCTTCCTTCTGTGTATTTGTAGTTTTACAACTTTTTTTGCAACTATTGCTGGCTCAGAAAAAATGTGTAGCAGAAAAAAGAAAATGTTGATTTTGAGGCAACTCCGGTTGTTGACTAGAATTGCCTTTAGACCGTCTGTTAGTTTCTTCCACCTGTTGGTTGTACTCCCTCCGTTCCAAATTACTCGTCGTGGTTTTAGTTCAAATTTGAACTAAAACCACGGCTAGTAATTTGGAACGGAGGGAGTAGTTGCCTAGCATTTTACTTGCAAGTATTGTAACTATTACTTACAAGTACACTTTGATTTTTAGGCAATTCCTATGCTGACTTGCAAGTTCTGTTGAGTGGAGTTGCCTTTAGACTTTGTGTTAGTTGCTACCATGTGCTGTTAGTATTGTTGGCTAGCATTGCTCTATTGGAAAAAGTTTTATATTAAATCATGTATCTTCTATTATAAATCAATGCCCCCTTCTAGTAGAAAAAGGATTTTAAATCATCTATTAATAATTCTTTTTTGCCCCACAGGTCGAATGATGACTATAATGTTGGAGTTCTATGGAACTGAGCTGATTGTGCCTTATACCACTAAACACATAACAAACCTCAAATCCAGTTTGAATAAGATTGCAACAATAGAAGGGGACATGGTTGAGACAGTTGCGTACTTTGAAAGGTTGCAAAAGATCGATCATGATTTCTTCTACAAGGTAAAATATGATGAAAAAGAAAAGGTTGTAAACATTTTCTGGGTTGATGGTATGGTGTTGAAGGCCTACACTGAAGCTTACCATGATTGTGTCTTATTTGATATGACATACATGAAAAACATGTATAACATGCCATTCGTGCCCTTCATTGGAATCAATCGACATGGCCAATCATTCATGCTGGGTTGTTGTTTTGTTAGGCAAGAATTGGCGTCGAGTTTTGATTGGCTTTTTGTGGCGTTTCTTGAAGCAATGCATGGCCTAGCACGTGACAACATCATGACTGACCAGAACATAGTGATGTCACGGTCCATTACAAGAATTTTCCCTACAAGCGTGCATCGTCGATGTCGTTGGCACATCATGAAGAAAGCGCAAGAGAAGCTTCAGGGCATGTTGGGAAGAAACCTTGGTTTGTTAGATTACTTCAATGATTGTATTGACTTTAGCTTCACACCAGAGGAGTTTGAGATGAAGTGGGCTACTATGATGATAAAGTATGAGGCTGCTAATGGCACACACTTTGAGAAGCTCTTTGAATACCGAGCAACATGGGTGTTGTGTTACTTCAAACACCGGTTCTTCCCCTTCTTACAGTCAACACAGCTTAGTGAGGGGTTGAAAGTGCAATCTTGCTCTTAAGAATATTTTTGATGTTGATGACAAATTTACATATAGGGGACTAACCTTGTTTCATAGTATATACACAGGTCATTAGTCCTCTGGTTTTTTTAATGTGCATCATGGTCACATCATATGAGATATTACTCAAGCAAATAATCAATGAGGAAAGGAGTAAACAAAGACGAAGCATCATGCTCTTTTATATATTTCTTGAGTAATAGGGATCCCGCACTATTAAGAGGGGATCCGGGGTGTAGGTTCAAGGCTTGCTCACATTCTACCTCACAGGTAGTTTTTCACAAAAGACCAAAATCCCTAGCAAAAACCCTTAGCTGAAATCTACCACTCTTTCTCTTCATTCTCTCCACAAGCTGACCCCATAGCCAGATCATCCGGACTTGGCCCCGGATCATCCGAGCTTGTCCCAGGATCATCTGGTGCTGGATCCGGATCATCTGGATAATGCATCCAGGGAGCATCATTTCACATTGATTGTAGCCGGATCGTCCGGATAATATCGCCTCTTCCATCACATAAGTTTGGTGGATGTAGCCGGATCGTCCGGTCGTTCATCCGGATCATCCGGGCGTGTGAACAGATCATCCGGGCTGTCCTCCGGACTTTCCGGCCTCCACGCAGCTCTGCTGCTACCACTTTCATCCGGGTCTTTAGCCGGAGCATCCGGGCTTGTGACCAGATCATTCGGATGGTCCTCCAGATCATCCGGGCAAGTCAACCTCTTCTCAAAACGGCTCTATTCTGTTGTGGGTATAATAGCTCCTTACCTCTTCGAGATAAGGCCGAAAAACTCCACTCCAACACGCCCCAAGAACACCTGTGCTCCCTCTCTCTTTCTCATCCACGAAATCATAGATCCCGGTTTGATTCTTGAGAGTTTGAAAGAGTTGTTCCAATCAAAAGAAAGATCTTCTCCCCCTCCTTCTTTTGACCGAAGCAAATCGTGATTTGAGCAAGTCTTGACCTTTTTCCCCTCGGATCTTATTACTCTTGGAGGTTGGAGACTCCTAGGCGGTAGGAGTCTTTCGGTGAGGAATCGATCATTGTGATTACCCCCGGAAAGTTTGTGACGGTTTGGGGACCACCCCAAGGTTTACCACTAGTGGTTGAGAAACGCCTTCTTGGTGTTGTCTCAAAGGGAGAATAAGGTGAGCCTTCGTGGCGTTGGTGTGCCTTCGTGGTAACATCCACCTCTCTTACGGTGACGTAGCTTCCCTCCTAGGAAGTGAACATCGGCATACATCCTTGTCTCCCGGAGTTGCGGTTATTCCTAACCCTAACTCTCTACTTGTGGTTACTTGTCTCTTAGCACTTACTTATATCATATTTTTCTTACTTACTCACATATTTGTGTTACTTGTTTATCTTGCTTAGCTCTTAACATCATACTTGCAATTGTTAGGCTCACTTTCATATTCTGCATTATTGCCTAAAATTGCTTAGTAATAATTAAAATTTGTAATTGTACCTATTCACCCCCCTCTAGGTCCATCTCGATCCTTTCAGGGGTTCAATGTTGTTCTTAAGCGATATGTTAACCCGCACTACTCTGTCCCGAACTTTCTCAAGCGGTATGAACAAATGCAGATGCGCATACTTGTCAAAGAGGGCGGAAATGACTACAGGACAGACCACTTACAAGCTGATTTATGCTCAGATTTCCCAATTGAGAAGCAAGCCCATGATGCCTACACTAGGGACATTGACCAAAAGTTCTGCATTGAATTTGAACTAACTGGGAGGTACAATGTCCGTCCCCATGGTGGTCAGCTGTATGAACTTTACCCAAACAGGGAGAAGGTTGCTAAGTACAGTACACAGAGCTACTACGTGATAGCGGAGGTTGATGGTGGAAGCTACAACTATGAGTGATGCAAAATGGATAAAGACGACATTCTTTGATGTCATATCTTGAAGATTTCCACCCACATTGGCATCGATGTAATCCCTGACAAGTACGTTGGTTTTGGATTAGAACGGGAGAGGAGCGGTGGTGGTTTTGAAATGGAAGAGGAGAGGAGCGGCGCTGGTTTTGGATTGGGATGGGAGAGGAGCGGCGCTGGTTTATTACGAGAGGAGTGGCGCTAGTCTTGGAAGTATTTTTTTGTTTTGCATATTTTGGGTCAAAGTTTGACCACATACTGTATTTGACAAGAAAAATGTGAATGCATGTCATAAAAAATTGTATCGTTTGGTTCGTATCTAGATGTACTTCCAAATTATATTATTATTGCAACGTATAACATATATTTTATTTGTGAAAATCATGGTCAAATATGACCCAGAATACAAGGGAGACTAGTTAATGTGGGGTCGCTTTCTTAATTGAAGGGTAAATTGATTTTCATTTTGATCCAGTCACACCGCGCCGGCCCTCTCGTCCAATCCTAATCATTGCCGCACGCTCCTCTCCCTCTTCTCCATTGCAAAATCACCCCCACTCCTCTCCATCACCTCCATTCCAAAACCACCGTCTCGCCTCTCCCTCTTCTCCATTGCAAAATCACCCCCACTCCTCTCCATCATCTCCATTGCAAAACCACCATCTCACCTCTCCCTCTTCTCCATTGAGAAACCACCCCCTCTCCTCTCCATATTCTCCATTGCAAAACCACCGTCTCGCCTCTCCCTCTTTTCCATTGCAAGACCACCATCTCTACTCCCATCTTCCAAAGCTAGCACCGGACCTCTCAGAAGGACATCTATGGAGAGGATGCAACAGCGAATCAGGCAGATCGCCGGTGGTGACCAGGCGAAGTTAGCCAAGTTGAAGGAGATCCTTACTTGGTTTGACAACGAGTGGGAGATTTCGAGGACGGTGACGGCCATGTGGCAATGTATGCGAAAGAGCAAGACGGGGCAATGTACTCCCCGTTGGCAGTCACGCCGTAGTCCTTCGAGTTCATCGAGTATCTCCTCTGGGCGATGGAGCAGACAGATTCACTCGAGGCAAAAGTCAGGTGGAGGTGGCGGGCGTACAAGTCGAAGGTCGAGAATCCAGAGGATAACAAATCCATCGATTACGGTGTGCCGTTCGTGAGGGTGCAGTGCCAGCCGGAGCCATAGGAGTATTCGTTCTCCCACCACAAGAGGAGGCCGGATGGCGCGATGTCACTTCCCCTCCATTCTCCATGGTTCCCTCGCCGCTCGCCTTGTTTCAACGGTGGCGGTAGGGTTTAAGGTAAGCTTCGCACTAACCTAATCTTCCAACTGTCATGCTTACAATCAGTGTGATGTTTAATGAAAATCATACAGGTAAGTACAGGGTAGTACTCCGAGTACTAAGCCAATCACACTAAAATAGCTCTAGACCAAAAACAAACTTGTGACACTGTGTACAAATAAAGAAAAATCGATTGGTGCTTCTTTCGGAAAAGAGTACTCCCTAGAAAAGTGCCAATATAAGCTACTAGTATTTGATTAGAGGATTTGCTGCCGAGAAAGATCCGTCCACAGAGAGCGCCACCCATCCCACCAGTGGTGGATTTCAATGCTTAGATGGAGCATGGTTGGTGTCGGTAATTTTTACTTGGCACCTCGCACTCTCCATATATGCCGGTTACATCCGTACATTTGTGTAGTTCCACCAAAATGCAGCTGAATAACCCTGTTTGCACAGATAATGAAAAGCGTGATTACATTATAGTGGCACTAGTTGATGAAACATACACTAATAAACAGAAGAAACTTCATTTTCTTAATGGGAAAATATTGTGATAGTATCACAGTATTGTTGGAAATATGCCCTAGAGGCAATAATAAAATGGTTATTATTATATTTCCTTGTTAATGATAATTGTCTATTGTTCATGCTATAATTGTATTAACCAGAAACCGTAATAGATGTGTGAATACATAGACCACAACATGTCCCTAGTGAGCCTCTATTTGACTAGCTCGTTGATCAATAGATGGTTATGGTTTCCTGACCATGGACATTGGATGTCATTGATACGGGATCACATCATTAGGAGAATGATGTGATGGACAAGACCCAATCCTAAGCATAGCACAAGATCATGTAGTTCGTTTGCTAGAGATTTTCTAATGTCAAGTATAATTTCCTTAGACCATGAGATTGTGCAACTCCCGGATACCGTAGGAATGCTTTGGGTGTATCAAACGTCACAACGTAACTTGGTGACTATAAAGGTGCACTACAGGTATCTCCGAAAGTATCTGTTGGGTTGGCACGAATCGGGACTGGGATTTGTCACTCCGTATGACGAAGAGGTATCTCTGGGCCCACTCGGTAATGCATCATCATAATGAGCTCAATGTGACTAAGGAGTTAGTCACGGGATCATGTGTTACGGGATGAGTAAAGAGACTTGCCAGTAGCGAGATTGAACGGGCTATGGGGATACCGACGATCGAATCTCGGGCAAGTAACATACCGATGGACAAAGGGAATTGTATATGGGATTGATTGAATCCCCGACATCGTGGTTCATCCGATGAGATCATGATGGAACATGTGGGAGCCAATATGGGTATCCAGATCCCGCTATTGGTTATTGGCCGGAGAGGCATCTCGGTCATGTCTGCATGGTTCCCGAACCCGTAGGGTCTACACACTTAAGATTCGGTGACGCTAGAGTTGTAATGGGAATTGTATGTGGTTACCGAAAGTTGTTCGGAGTCTCGGATGAGATCCCAGACGTCACGAGGAGTTCCAGTATGGTCCAGAGGTAAAGATTTATATATGGGAAGTCCTATTTTGGCCACCGGAAAATGTTTGGATTTTTTCGGTATTGTACCGGGAAGGTTCTAGAAGGTTTCGGAGTGGGGCCCACCTGCTTGGGGGACCCACATGAACGTGGGTAGTGGGGGCAATGCCCCACACCCCTGGTCAAGGCGCACCAAGATCCCCCCTTAGAAGGAATAAGATCATATCCCGAAGGGATAAGATCAAGACCCCTAAAAAGGGGGGATAACAATTGGTGGGGAAGGGAAAGGATGGGATTTCTTTCCTCCCACCTTTTCCAACGCCCCAGTGGACTTGGAGGGCAAGAAACCAGCCCCCTGCACCCCTATATATAGTGGGGAGGTGCATGGCAGACACACCCCTTGCCCCTGGCGCAGCCCTCCCCCTCCAACTCCTCCTCCTCCTCCGTTGAGCGTAGCGAAGCTCTGCCGGAGAACCATGAGCTCCCCCACCACGCCGTCGTGCTGCTGGAGTTCTCCCTCAACTTCTCCTCCCCACTTGCTGGATCAAGAAGGGGGAGACATCCCCGGGCTGTATGTGTGTTGAACGCGGAGGCGCCGTCCATTCGGCGCTTGGATCGGATTTTCCGCGATTTGAATCGCCGCGAGTACAACTCCATCAACCGCGTTCTTGTAACGTTTTCGCTTAGCGATCTTTAAGGGTATGAAGATGCACTCCCTCTCTCTCGTTGCTAGCTTCTCCTAGATTGATCTTGGTGACACGTAGGAATTTTTTTGAAATATTACTACGTTCCCCAACAGTGGCATCATGAGCTAGGTCTATGCGTAGATTCTATGCACGAGTAGAACACAAAGTAGTTGTGGGCGATGATTTGGTCAATTTGCTTACCGTTACTAGTCTTATCTTGATTTGGCGGCATTGTGGGATGAAGTGGCCCGGACCGACCTTACACGTACGCTTACATGAGACAGGTTCCACCGACTGACATGCACTTGATGCATAAGGTGGCTAGCGGGTGTCCATCTCTCCCACTTTAGTCGGATCGAATTCGATGAAGAGGGTCCTTATGAAGGGTAAATAGAAATTGGCATATCACCGTCGTGGCTTTTGCGTAGGTAAGAAACGTTCTTGCTAGAAACCCATAGCAGCCACGTAAAACATGCAACAACAATTAGAGGACGTCTAACTTGTTTTTGCAGGGTATGGTATGTGATGTGATATGGCCAAAAGGATGTGATGAATTATATATGTGATGTATGAGATTGATCATGTTCTTGTAATAGGAATCACGACTTGCATATCGATGAGTATGACAATCGACAGGAGCCATAGGAGTTGTCTTAATTTATTGTATGACCTGCGAGTCAATATAAACGCCATGTAATTACTTTACTTTTTGTTAACTATTAGCCATAGTAGTAGAAGTAATAGTTGGCGAGACAACTTCATGAAGACACGATGATGGAGATCATGGTGTCATGCCGGTGACAATGGTGATCATGCCGCGCCTCGAAGATGGAGATCAAAGGCGCAAGATGATATTGGCCATATCATGTCACTTTATGATTTGCATGTGATGTTTATCATGTTTACATCTTATTTGCTTAGAACGACGGTAGCATAAATAAGATGATCCCTCATTAAAATTTCAAGAAATGTGTTCCCCCTTACTGTGCACTGTTCCAAAGGTTCGTTGTTTCGGAGCACCACGTGATGATCGGGTGTGATAGATTCTAACGTTCGCATACAACGGGTGTAAGCCAGATTTACACATGCAAAACACTTATGTTGACTTGATGAGCCTAGTATGTACAGACATGGCCTCGGAACACGAGAGACCGAAAGGTCGAACATGAGTTGTATAGTAGATGCGATCAACATGGAGATGTTCACCGTTGATGACTAGACCATCTCACGTGATGATCGGACACGACCTAGTCGATTCGGATCATGTATCACTTAGATGACTAGAGCGATGTCTATCTGAGTGGGAGTTCATTAAATAATTTGATTAGATGAACTTAATTATCATGAACTTAGTCTAAAATTGTCTTTACAATCTATCATGTAGATCCAATGGCCCATGCTAATGTTGCCCTCAACTTCAACGCGTTCCTAGAGAAAACCAAGCTGAAAGACGATGGAAACAACTATACGGACTGGGTCCGTAACTTAAGGATCATCCTCATAGCTTCCAAGAAAGCATATGTCCTTGAAGCACTGCTAGGTGATGCACCCATTTTCCCAGCAACTCAAGACGTTATGAACGCCTGGCAGTCGCGTAGTGATGATTACTCCCTAGTTCAGTGCGGCATGCTTTACAGCTTAGAATCGGGGCTCCAAAAGCATTTTGAGCAACACGGAGCATATGAGATGTTCCAAGAGCTGAAAATGGTTTTCCAAGCTCATGCCCGGGTCGAGAGATATGAAGTCTCCGACAAGTTCTACAGTTGTAAGATGGAGGCAAATAGTTCTGCCAGCGAGCATATACTCAAAATGTCTGGGTTGCACAACAGCTTGTCTCAGTTGGGAGTTAATCTTCCAGATGACTCGGCCATTGATAGAATCCTCCAGTCGCTTCCACCTAGCTACAAGAGCTTTGTGATGAACTACAATATGCAAGGGATGGAGAAGTCCATTCCTGAGTTATATTTGATGTTAAAATCAGCGGAGGTGGAGATCAAAAAGGAACATCAAGTGTTGATGGTGAATAAGACCACTAGTTTCAAGAAAGGCAAGGGTAAGAAGAACTTCAAGAAGGACGGCAAGGGAGTTGCCGCGCCCGGTAAGTCAGTTGCCGGGAAGAAGCCAAAGAATGGACCCAGCCTGAGACTGAATGCTTTTATTGCAAGGAATGGTCACTAGAAGCGGAACTACCCCAAGTACTTAGCGGATAAGAAGGTCGGCAACGCCAAAGGTATATATGATATACATGTTATTGATGTGTACCTTACCAGCGCTCGTAGCAGCTCCTGGGTATTTGATACCGATGCGGTTGCTCACATTTGTAACTCAAAACAGGAGGTGTGGAATAAGCGGAGACTGGCGAAGGACGAGGTAACGATGTGCGTCGGGAATGGTTCCAAGGTCGATGTGATCGCTGTCGGCACGCTACCTCTACATCTACCTTCGGGATTAGTTTCAAACCTCAATAATTGTTATTTAGTGCAAGCTTTGAGCATGAACATTGTATCTGGATCTCATTTGATGCGAGAGGGCTACTCATTTAAATCGGAGAATAATGGTTGTTCTATTTATATGAGAGATATGTTTTATGGTCATGCCCCGCTTGTCGTGGAAGTGTCACGGCAGATGTCCTCATGGAAGGACTTAGTTGTGGAGCCATTGCGACGAGGTTAGCTTAAAGGGGTTAAACAGGACGAAGGACACAAGGAGTTTATACTGGTACGGCCCCTTGCGGTGAAGGTAAAGGCCTAATCCAGTTTGAGGTGGTATTGCTAGGGTTTCGATGACCAGGGAGCAAATACGCTTTGCCTGGCTCTCCATTTGTTGTTTCTTGCCCTAAGCCGCTGCTGGGTCGTCCCCTTATATACACGGGTTGACGCCCTGCGGCCTATAGAGTCCCGGCCAGCTCATACAACGTGTCCGGCTCGGTGACTTATCTTACATGCCTTACATTACAAGTCTACGCATACATGGCGGTTTACACTTATGGGCCTTAAGCCGCCTTCGGGCTTGGCCTTTTAACAAGCCTGTCTATGAACCGCCATCTTTAATGTACTCTTGGGCTTCATTTAGATGAACCGCCATAAAGATGACCCGGCCCCTCCTGGGCGGGTCATATCTGATAGTCATATCCCCAACATTAGGCCCCAGGTTGATTTGAACTTGTTCATGTCAATCTTCAACACTTAGAAAAAATCCTTCTTCATCTTGTGAAACATTGTAACTCGCCATGACGTCATCTTCGGAAATTGTGGTAACGCGCCGTGACGTCACCTATGATTAATACTACACATAACCCAAATCTTAATAAATCTCTTTCTTTACTAACCCTCCGAAAATCGAGGCGCCCGCGCCATCGCACATCCATTTCCTTGTCTCCTCGATTCTCGCGCATGCCACTTATCCTTATCCCCTTATAAATAGGGCCACGGGTTCCCCTTTCCTTCTCGCCTTCTTATTCCTCCCCGCGAAGCCGCCATGCTGAATATATACTGTAGCTGTTTAACTCGTGTTTTCACCAACTGACTTGAAACGGCAAATTGTTGCTTTCCTTTAGGTTTTCTCTCTTCACCATGCCGCCAAAAACAACCTATACATGCAATTGGGTTCCCTCCATTGTCACTGAGGGCTCATTCAGAGATTTTTTCAAAATCGGGTATTTGCCCGCAAAGAGCGTTATGCATTATCGTGCTCCTATACCGGGCGAGGAGAGACCTAAGCCAAAGGATGGCGAAGTCATTGTATTCACTGATCACATGAACCGGGGCTTCTCACCACCCGACTCTAAGTTTTTCCGAGATGTTCTGCACTTTTTCCAACTCCATCCTCAAGACATCGGACCCAACTCCGTGTCAAATATCTGCAACTTCCAAGTCTTCTGCGAAGTATACCTTCAAGAGGAGCCCAGTATCGACCTCTTTAGGGAATATTTTTATTTGAACCGCCAGAATGAGTACACGAACGGGCCTAGCTTGGAGCTTGGCGGAATATCAATTCAATGCAGAAGAGATGCCATCTTCCCGATGCAATCCTGCCGAGTCACCCAAAGGATTGGAGTCAGACATGGTTTTACTGCAAAGATACCTCTCCGGCTGACGAGAATCCACTGCCGGGTTACCGTGTCGAGCGCGTGGACTCAAAGCGCAATCTTCTTGAGAAACTTACCACTGCCGAACGGGCAAAACTTGCTCCTACCATTCCAAAGGTTACAGCTCTGCTAGGAAACGGTTTAACTGGCGTTGACCTGGTCAGGTGCTGGGTTTCTTGGCGGATTATACCCTTGAGTCACCGCACCGGCTTAATGTGTACTTACACTGGTGGTGCAAAGGATCCGCTGTGCCACAGCTCCGTACCATTGATTGACGAGGCGGTTAACGAAATGGTTAAGTCCCTTCTGAACGAAGGTCCGGAAGATTCTGTTAAAGTGGGTCTGGCCCCTTTCTGCAAGCTTAACCCGCCACCGGATGTGAGTCTCTGAACTTATTTATCTTTACTTCATTATCCAAATACTTTATTAACTCAACCTTTATTGACCTTTGCAGGCTAAGTCTGACTTTTGGAAAAAGAAGTATGATCATGAAGCTGCCAAGAAGGCCAGGGCTGTCAAGAAAGCCGCCAAGAAGACCACCAAGAGAAAAAAGAAACCAAGCGCCTCTGATCTGCTTAAACTAGATGACACCTCTGAGTCGGAGGTAGCCCTTGACTCTCTTGGCTCATTTTTCAATCATCTTATTGACACTGACTATTATCAGGCTGACACGGGAGCCAGCCAAGCAGCTGAAGAAGAGGTAACTATTATTTCCTCCGGCTCAGAACCTTTGCCAAGACAGAAACTTCGACAAGTAACCCGGAAAGTATGGTTTTCACACCCCTTGGATTATTTGGATCCTCACTTTCTTTTGAAGCAACAACAACATGAGAATCGACGTCAGACCTGGACAAGCGGCGATGAAGAGTTGTCCTCTGGCTTACCAAACACTCCCGCTCCTTGAAAACAGCGAAACGAGGTTCTTTTTAACTTACTCCTTTGACCCGCTGGCAGGTCTTATTTGTCTATCACTTAACTCTGTTGATGACCATTGACCAGAAACTTGCCCGCTCTTCCTCTGGCGACTCATCGCAAACTGAGTTGCCGGCTTTTAAAACTGCCCCTGGGTAATGGCAATTAATTTTACTCTGTAACTCTTTATGCTCTATATTTATACTGATTTGTCATAACCCGTGCAGTGGTCAAGCAAAGCCTAACAAGAAGGCGAAGGTGACTAAGCCAACTGAGGCACCTGAAGTTGCTGAGCCGGAGCAGCAAGTCCCTGTTCCTGAAGCTTCTGACAAACAACCAGAAGGTCCTGCCACTGATACTCCGCCTGAGATTCTTGACCTCTCCCGCGATCATACGGACGCCAATCCTGTGCTCACTGAGTCATCCAATCCACTTAAGCCGCCAGAAGAACATGGTGAAGATGTTATGATTACTGGCACCAGCTTCAGAGAACCGGGACGTCCCACCGTCTTGGCCAAGCACTCCGCTAAAGACGAGTTCATTGAGAGGCGAAAAATGAAGTTTGACATTGCTGATTACTCTCAACTAACCGTCAATGAAGTATTCTCTGGTTATCTTAACCAAGTTCATTCCAGTCGCAACCTTGAGATTGATATGGTGAAACAGATGCACCAGAAATATGAGGTATGACTTCTGGCTTTTAAATAAGTTATATACATCCTGCCAGCCCCCAAGTCTACTGGTTATGATAAGATTGAATAGGCTGTAGACTTAGAAAAATCCATAAGCTTATGTCATAGACTCCCTCCAAATCCGGTTAAAAATAAAACCGGATGTTTAAACGGTTTTAGCTTTGCATCCGCAGTCCCCAAGGGCCGGTTTAATCAGCATGAATGAGTCGGTCCTATTTGCCATTGTGTAAAGAAAGGGGAGCTTAACTGCATAGCCCCCATGAGTCGGCTGGTACTGTTTACAGCACATCCGACTCATCATTTAAGAAGATACAAGCGATATGCATTAGCCCCGAAGTGCCAAGTAGTCTTGCTTGCAAAGTGCTTGGAACTTTATTCATAAGAGCCGTTTACTTGAAAATTTTCTTTGACAGACATTAGCCCCCAAGTGCCAAGTGTTGTTGCTTGCAAGAGACTTGGGGCTTATATTTTTGTAACCCTGATATAAATGTGTTGATAACTCTGTACTTCATACAGGCTGCTACTGCTGAACTGGAGTCTCAATTAAATGATGCAAAGACCCGGCTGGCGACTCAGGAAACCGAGACCCGGAAAGTTGAGTCAAAGTTCCAGTTTAGCGTGGCTGAGTTGGAAAAGTTGAAGACCGGTTTTGAGGCGGAGAAAAAGACTTGGGCTGAAGAAAAGACTGCTTTAACACAGCGGGCAGAGAAAGCAGAGGCATCTCTTCAAGAGGTGACCACTGAGCTCACCGTCTTAAAACACCATGTATCTCAGATGGTTTCTGCTATCTTTGGTGAGTCGCCTTGCTAGTCATCAAAAGTGAATCCTTGTTGTGAGAATATAACACGCCATTAACCAATCTGTAATATATCCAGGTCCCAGGAGCAGTAACCTTAATCAAGACATGCTTGTGAAGCTCAAAGCTATTTATACACTTGTCGAATAGCTGTACACCTGAGCTCAACGTGCGCTGGCCGCCATCTCTCCGACTAATCAAGCACCAACTCAGCTGATAGATGTCTTGAAAAGACTTTCTGTGCTACCTGCCAGAAATGATGAGATGAAGCGGTCGTCTGCAAGAGCTGACGCTGTAACGGCTTTGAGCCGAGCCAAGGCATGGGTGCCAGAGCTTGACCCGTCTGAGGTAGCCACTGGTAACCCAAGCTTGAAAGAGGATGGTACGCCATTTGATCAGAAGGACTTCTCTGCTTGTGTGAAAGAGATACGTCCAATGGCGACTATGATTGCCAATGATTCAAACCTTTCAAAATACCATCCGGCTTACAACAAGCAGAATCAGAAGATGCCAACCCCAGCGTATAGAGTGATGGAATTAATCCCCCAATCTGTAAGCACACTTTAGCCCCTGGAGTTGAGTCGTCTGATCTTATAGATGACGAGGCTGAATTTCAAGCTTTATCTGGCATCGATTGGTCATCACCAAATTTTCAGACGGCAGAGGAGGACGAAGAACCGGCAAGGGATGACGCAGAAGCCTCCAGTCAACAAGGCCAAGAAGATTGATCCACCGGGCGGTTTAGATACTTGATCTTTGAAAAAACACTTGATCTCATTCGGCTCATGGAGCCATGTAATAGGGTAGTAAAAACTTGAACCTGCCGTGCCATCGTGCACATTTCTGCTTTTGCTTAATACTGCTGATCCTCCTGGTTTAAAAAACCATTATGGGTACGATAGCCTTTGATTTATGCAGATCTTAATGATTATTATCCTGCACACAAAGAAAGTACAAGCGCCCTGGCGGCTTACCGCCGGGCGGGTCATAATACCCAATTGAAGCTGCTGGGGACAAACAGTCCATAACTAGAGCCGGTCTGACAATTGTGAAATGAAATGTCATACCTGTAGTATATGTTTAGACTGTCGGCTTATCAGCTTCGTCCAATTAAAAGTGTCAGAGCTATAACTGCAAACATAAGAGTATGATACTCTGGCGACTTAGACTCTGCCATCCTAGCGGGTTATAGAGACCCAGAAGATGCTTCAAATATGAGCCATAAGTAGGGCAACTGGGCCCGACCTGTAAAAAACCAGAAGTCAAAGAAGAAATCATAGAATATAAATGAGAAACTAAAAGAAATTAGATGCTTTTGTAGGCTGCCAAGCCAAAGTGTCTTCTTCAATGAAACTAGCCCGAGCCACTGGATTGTTCGTGCGTTCCGTGAGCCTGACTCACAGTACCCAATCGGCATTTGAACCCTAGATAAAGTCTGGTCTTGCTCAAAGACTTATCAGGAGTACGCGGGGTCAGAGTAACAGCATACATCACGGGCCGATTTATCCAAGTTTCAAGGAAGGCGGCTTATGAAGCCTGGATCTATCCTGACTATCTATAAACCGTGCTCTCGCATGACAGGCCTCCATTTGAACCTTAACAAGCTCAGATCTTGGTCGAATACACCGTAAAGATTGATTGTTAAGAGTTCGACGGGTCAATTGGGATTACCCGATGGAGTTGAAGCAGCTGGCTACAGGTAGGATGACTCGGAAAGGTTGTGTCCTCTTTGGTCGAATACGCCTATGTTTGGACATAACCTGGTCAAGAGGGTAGTAACGCCATGTTCTCTTTGGTCGAATATGCCTATGTTTGAACAGGAAGCCCCCAAGTGACATACTGATAAATCGTACTCGTCAGGGACCTATGTTTGAGCCGTGCTGTGCATCCAACTCTCTTTGGTCCCTGAAGTTTAGGCGTCGAGCCTCTTAAACGAATATGATGATAAAGACTCAGCTTCGAGGAAGTGAAACGGCAGAGGCCCTGAATTGTCAGGGATGCCGGCTTTATTATACTGCTTATAATATATACATCAAGTAGCATAATATATACATCAAGTAGCTATGTACATCATGAGAGCCGGTGGCTCAAGTATAGTAGGGCCAAAGATGAGCTATATTCCATGGCCGACGGGTCTCCTCCTCCGACTTACGTGAGTCCTTATGGTCTCGAACATCAATAAGATAGTATGACCCATTGTGGAGATTCTTGCTGACCACAAAAGGTCCTTCCCAAGGCGGTGATAGCTTATGCATGTCCTTTTGGTCTTGGATGAGTCGGAGCACTAAGTCGCCTTCTTGAAAGGTTCTGTTTTTGACCCAACGGCTGTGATAACGACATAGGTCTTGCTGATAAATCACCGAACGAGCCACCGCAAGATCACGCTCCTCATCCAATCGGTCAAGTGCATATTGACGTGCCTTTTCATTATCAGCTTCAACGTAAGCCGCCACCCGGGGTGAATCGTGACGGATGTCACTAGGGAGAATCGCCTCTGCCCCATAAACCATGAAAAAAGGTGTGTAACCCGTAGATCTGTTGGGGGTCGTATTGATGCTCCATAATACTGAGGGTAACTCCTCTACCCAACAACCCGACGTTCTCTGCAAAGGAACCATAAGCCGGGGCTTGATACCTCGCAGAATCTCTTGATTTGCTTGTTCTGCCTGACCATTGGACTGAGGGTGAGCCACAGAGGAAACGTCAAGCCGGATATGCTCCCGTTGACAAAATTCTTTCATAGCACCTTTAGAGAGATTAGTGCCATTGTCTGTTATAATGCTGTGTGGAAAGCCAAAACGGAAGATCACCTTTTTCATGAATTGAACCGCCGTGGCTGCATCACACTTACTGACCGGCTCTGCCTCCACCCACTTAGTGAACTTATCAACCGCCACCAAAAGGTGGGTCTTCTTATCCTTGGACCTCTTAAAAGGCCCAACCATATCAAGCCCCCAAGTCGCAAATGGCCAAGTGATTGGAATCATCCTCAATTCTTGAGCCAGCACATGAGCTCGTCGTGAAAATTTCTGACAGCCGTCACATCTGCTTACCAGATCCTCAGCATCAGCATGAGCTGTCAACCAATAGAACCCATGATGAAAAGCCTTAGCTACGAGAGATTTAGAGCCGGCATGATGACCACAATCTCCTTCGTGGATCTCTCGTAGGATCTCACAACCTTCTTCGGGAGAGACGCAACGCTGAAACACCCCTGTGACACTGCGATGGTGCAACTCCCCATTGACAATTGACATTGACTTAGACCGTCGGGTTATCTGTCTGGCCAAGATTTCATCTTCTGGCAACTCACCCCGGGTCATGTAAGCCAAGTAAGGAACTGTCCAATCAGGAATAGCATGAAGAGCCGCCACCAATTGTGCTTCCAGGTCAGGGACAGCAAGATCCTCCTCTGTAGGCAATTTGACAGAAGGGTTAAGCAAAATATCCAGGAATGTGTTAGGTGGCACCGGCTTACGCTGAGACCCTAGCCGGCTTAAAGTATCAGCCGCCTCATTCTTCCTGTGATCAATGTGCTCGACTTGATAACCCTTGAAATGAACTGCAATAGTATCAACCTCTCGGCGATAAGCCGCCATGAGTGGACACTTAGAATCCCAAGTACCAGAAACTTGCTGAGCCACCAGATCTGAATCGTCAAAGCACCTCACCCGGCTTAAATTCATCTCTTTAGCCATCCGGAGACCATGGAGCAAGGACTCATGCTCAGCTGCATTGTTAGTACAAGGGAACATTAGCCGGAGAACATAAGAAAATTTATCACCTCATGGGGAAGTCAAGACAACTCCAGCCCCCGAGCACTCCAACTGCCTGGATCCATCGAAGTGAATAGTCCAACATGTGTTATCCGGCTTTTCCTCAGGCGCCTACATCTCTGTTGTCAGGACCCCGATCCTAAGTCACACCGACCTAGCATGTAACACATCATATGACTTTGCGGCCTCACGCACGGTATTCCCACGGGTGCCACCTTACCTGGCCCGGGACCGTTTGCGCCTTTTGGCTCACGTATATGATAGTGTCGCTAGCATCCATATGACAGAGAACCCGGGCCGACATGACTAGTCGTAAACCCAAAGTGGCACCAACTTACAGGGACAGGCATACATGACCCAGCAACGAACACGTTGGTCATCAACGTATGAAACCAAATCGTAGCAAGCTACAAGGATGTAAAGGAACAACGCGTGACATTTCCCCGAAGGGACAGACACATGAATGAAGAAGGACACATGCCGGCCAGGCTAAGTGTCCTGGAGCAGTAGCAAGCTACCATGGCTCAGTGGAAGCACTAGAAGACATTTCCCGGTAAGAGAGGCTACCAAGGATAAACAACTAGGTTATCGGATCCCACACATACCAAGCATTTCAAATCATACACACAATATGCTCGATATGTGCAAATACAACATGGCATCACAACAAAACTCTACAACTCAAAGTATTTATTCATTAGGCTCCGAGGAGCTAGATATTACAAACATGGGTCTGATGACCCAGCATTAGAGTCATACAAGCAACAAGCACATGCGGAAGCTTAACTTGTCTGAGTACAAACAACTACAAATGAAAAAGGCTGAGAAGCCTTACTATCTACAAGACCCTGCCGGGGCACAAGATCGTAGCTGAGGTAACAAGCTAAACATCGAAGTCCACACGGAACTACTAGTGAGACTGAAGTCTCTCTGCAAAATTTTAAATTAAGCAAACTTGAGTACAAATGTACCCAGCAAGACTTACATCAGAACTATCTACATATGCATCAGTATCAACAAAGGGGGTGGTGGGGTTTAACTGCAGCAAGCCAGCTTGACTCAGTGGCTATCATGAACTACGATTGCAAGTAACTCTTTTGGGGTGGCGCACACGAGTCCACATATTCACCATATCAATACACCACTATGGATCCTCTCCCGTCTCCCTACGAGAACGCCGTCCATAGCACTCACGCTTATCTTGCGCATTTTATAGTATCCACTTTCACTTGTCTATGAACTGTATAGGCAACCCAGAAGTCCTTTACCGCGGACGCGGCTATTCGAGTAGATCATGTTAACCCTGCAGGGGTGTACTTCTTCACACACGCTCTCACCACTTATCGCCGTTTACACGACATGTACTCGGCAACCTTCAAGCGGAAGCCCAGCGAGGGTGTCGGCCACGACCTGACTAACCACACAAGTATCTTGTCTAGGTTTATCGCCTATTCGGTTCCATCCGCAAGGAGATCCGGCCGGGGTTTCGCTCACGGCCCCAAACGATGAGAGCAGGGTTCCCGAGGCACCAAACGGGCGTCCCGGTACACCGTGCCTCGTGTCTCTACCGCATCATAGCCCACCCCTAGGGTCAGAACTACGCATGGCCCCCAACACATATCCTACAACCACCAGAAACTAGTTGCAACTCCTGGACAGAGATCAAGGCGATTAATAAGTTGAGAGGGGCACTTAAGCATTCCAATGCATGGTAGTAGCTGTTCATGGATCACAAACACAGAACTCAGTTCCTGAGGACGCTTTCAATGAGACAACCCACCATGTACTCCTACATGGCCTCTCACCGCTACCTTTAGCAAATCGTGTTCACACGCTTAGCTCTCAACAGTAGGACATGTTCACCACATTCCAATTCATCCCCGATGAATCTGACCTGACTCAACTCTAAGCAGTAGCAGGCATGACAACAAGCATGAAGGAGTAGGCACATCAGGGCTCAAACAACTCCTACTCATGCTAGTGGGTTTCATCTATTTACTGTGGCAATGACAGGTCATGCAGAGGAAAGGGGTTCAATTACCGCAATATGTAACAGTTGAAGCGTTGTTGTCCTAATGCAGTAAAAGAGAGCAGAAGCGAGAGAGTGGGATTGTATCAGAATGAACAAGGGGGGTTTGCTTGCCTGGCACTTCTGAATATAATATAGTTCTTCATCGATGTCATCGATCTCGTCGTCGGAACTACGTCCACTGAGAGGGAACAAATACCGGCAAACAAGAGGGAACACAATCAATGCAATGCGACAAAATGATGCATGAATGTGACATGGCAATATGCTGTTAATTGAGCTAATACAACTAGCAACAAGTTAAATGAAGTTGGTTTGAACCCTAGATTCAAATTCAAACTCCATATGTTAATATTCAAATGTCATTTAATTGGTTTGACCTGATCAGCAGGTTTAACTTTCTTTAACATGCATGAAACAAGTATCAATGGATAGATTGGATTTTTCTGATAATTTTTCATATATAACTTATTTCATTTGGAGTTACGGTTTAATTTCTATGATTTTTCAAAGTTTAAGTCATTTTTTAGAATTTCCAGGATTATAATTAATCCAGAAAATTATGAACTGCGTCAGCATTGTGTAAGCATGACATCAGTAGGTCAACAGACTGGGTCCAGGTCAAACCTGACGTGTTGGCACCACTCGTCAGTGACACAGTTCATTAACTAACTAGTTAGGGGTTAGTTTAGGCACTAATCCAGCTTTGACCAGGGACTGGGCCCACATGTCAGCAAGTCAGTGGGTTAGTTAAGTTTAACTGGAAACTAAACCGAGGTTAGCAGGGCCCTGGGCCCACTAGTCAGTGACCTAGTGGTCATTAGGTTAGTGGTTAACCGGTGTTTAACCGGAGCTAGGCCGCCGGCGACGTACAGAAACGGCGGCAATGCTCGGGTTTCGTTCTTCGTCGACCAAACGGACGGTGGAGGGGCTCTACATGCTCAGCGCGACGCGGCGCGTTGACGGGTGGCTGCGGCAGGTGCCGGGGTGGACTCTAACGGCGGCGGTGGCGGTGGCAAGCTCAGGCGGCGGCCGGAGCTCGGGCGAGCTCGGGTTCGGCGTTAAGGGGCATAGCATGAGGGGTTAGTGCGTGTGTTCGGCTCCTGGGAGCACGGTGAGCACGGAAACATGCTCAAAGGCAGGTGGCTGCAGCTGTGGCCATGACAGCGACAAGGCACGGCGGCGGCGAGCTTCGGCTCTGATGGAAAAGGCGGCTACGACGAGAAAAACGCCACGGGGTTAATGGGGAAGTGGCTGGGAGCTCACAACGCATCCGATGGAATCGTCGGAGAGCTCGGGGACGCGCTGGTGATGGTGAATCAACGACGACGACGCTCGGTACAGGAGGTTGAAGATGAGCTTTCAAGGCGGCGTCACGGGGCATCCAGCGATGTGATCTCCGACTTGAGGGTGCGGTGTTCGACGGCGGAGTAGTGGAACACGATAGCGGGGCGAGGGATAGCCGGTGGCCGCGAGAACAGCGAGCGGCGGCGACGAGCTCCGCTCGGGTTGCTCTGTTCTTGCGATACAGAGACGAGAAGGAAGGGATGGGGACGAGGGGGAGTGAGAGAGGGTCGAGGGGGGGTCGCGAGGCGCTCATAGGCGCGTCGGGGTAGCGACGGGAAGCAGGAGGTGGCGCGGCGCATGGCCAGCGTGCAGCGAGCACGCGCGCGTCCTTCTATCGAGGGACGAAGACGACATGGGTGTTGCGGTGGTGGGCTGGGCTAGTCAACTGGACCGCCAGGTAGGTTTGGGCCAGGTAAGTTTTCTCTCTCTCATTTCTTTCCGTTTTCTAAATTCTGCTGTAGGTTTTGAGCTTTAGGACAGCTACTATGGCATTTCCTAAAATCCTGGAAATAATCATGGACACTTCCTCAATTATTTAAGTGGCCCACAAATAATTCCAGCATTATTTGAGCACTTAAATTATTTATAGTATTTAAATGCCCAAAGTCAAATACAATATGATTTAATTCAAAAATCCAGAGTGGCCTAGAAAAATGTGCACCATTTTTGGCAGAGGTTCTGGACCAATTCAAAAATGATGAACTTTTCTCAAGAGCATTTTGGGTTCATTGAAAAATATTTACTTGAACCTATTTGAGTTTCATTTGGTGCTAGGGTTTATCAAACCCCATTTCAAATTTCTTTAATTTAAACATGACGCAAGGATGATGATGCAACTAATTACAAACAAATTCTAGGGCTGTGACATCTGTCCAATCATTGATGAAATCCACAAGTGCTTGGGACTTGATGGTCGTACGGGGCACATATTTTAAACCATAAGGTCCAAGCTCAATGGCCCATTTAGCAACCCGGCCTGTGGCTTCCCTGTTCTGGATGATGTCTCCTAAAGGAGCAGAGCTAACCACAGTAATGGGATGACCCTGAAAATATTGCTTGAGCTTCCGGCTTGCCATGAAGACCCCATACACAAGTTTCTGCCAATGCGGATACCTTTGTTTGGACTCAATAAGCACCTCACTGATGTAATAAACCAGCCGTTGAATTGGGTATTCCTTGCCTGCCTCTTTCCTTTCCACCACAATAGCTACACTGACGGCCCGGCTATTAGCGGCCACATATAACAACAAAGGCTCCTAATCAATAGGGGCAGCTAGCACGGGCGGCTCAGCCAACTGTTTCTTTAGATCCTCAAATGCTTGATTAGCAGCGTCACTCCAAACAAAGTGATCTGTCTTCTTCATCATCTGATAAAGAGGAATAGCCTTCTCACCCAACCGGCTTATGAACCGGCTTAGAGCTGCAATACGGCCTGCCTGACGCTGAACATCATTGACACACGCCGGCTTTGCCAATGAAGTAATGGCTTTGATCTTCTCTGGGTTAGCTTCAATGCCTCTGTTAGAAACCAGAAATCCCAAGAGTTTGCCTGCTGGTACACCAAAGACACACTTGGCTGGGTTAAGCATCATCTTGTAGACCCGGAGATTGTCAAACGTCTCCTTCAAATCGTCAATCAGGGTCTCCTTCTTCCGCTGGTAAGTCGCCTGGGCACTCTTGAGCCCAAAAGGCATAGATACATAACAGAAGGCTCCTAACGGAGTAATGAAAGTTGTTTTCTCCTGGTCCTTAACTGCCATTTTGATCTGATGATAACCAGAATAAGCATCTAAAAAGCTCAAACGCTCACAACCCGTCATAGCATCAATGATTTGATCAATACGAGGGAGAGCAAACGGATCAGCCAGACAAGCCTTGTTTAAGTCCGTGTAATCCACACACATTTGCCAAGTACCGTTCTTCTTAAGCACCAGCACCGGGTTAGCCAACCACTCAGGATGGAAAACTTCAACGATAAACCCGGCCGCTAAGAGCCGGACCACCTCCTCACCAATGGCCTTCCGCCTCTCCTCGTTAAATCGGTGAAGAAATTGCTTGACCGGCTTAACTTCGGATCAGTATTAAGAGTGTGCTCAGCGAGTTCTCTCGGTACACCCGGCATGTCTGAAGGCTTCCATGCAAAGATGTCCCCGTTCTCACGGATGAACTCGATGAGCGCGCTTTCCTATTTCGGATCCAGATTAGCGCTGATGCTGAACTGCTTAGATGAGTCGCCAGGGACGAAGTCAACCAATTTAGTATCATCTGCCGACTTAAACTTTAATGAAGGATCATGCTCTGTGGTTGGCTTCTTCAAGGACGTCATGTCTGCTGGGTCAACATTATCCTTGTAAAATTTCAGCTCCTCCATTGCACAAACCGATTCAGCTTAAGCCGCATCACCTTCTTCACACTCCAGGGCCACCTTGCGACTCCCATGCACTGTGATGGTGCCCTTGTAACCCGGCATCTTAAGCTGCAAGTAAACATAACAAGGCCTCGCCATGAACTTAGTATAAGTCGGCCACCCAAACAGAGCATGATAAGGGCTCTTGATCTTGACCACTTCGAAGGTTAAAGTCTCAGACCTGGAATCATGCTTATCTCCAAAGGCAACTTCTAGAGATATCTTACCCACCGGGTAGGCTGACTTACCCGGCACGACACCATGGAAGACAGTGTTTGACGGCTTAAGATTTTTGTCAGTCAGTCCCATGCGACGGAAGGTCTCATAATAAAGTATGTTAATGCTGCTACCCCCATCCATGAGTACCTTGGTAAATTTATAGCCCCCAACCTGAGGCGCCACTACCAAAGCCAGGTGACCCGGATTATCAACCCGGGGTGGATGATCCTCACGACTCCATACAATAGGCTGCTCTGACCACCGTAGATAATGTGACACCGCTGGCTCAAAAGCGTTCACAGCTCTATTGTGAAGCTTCTGATCCCGCTTACACAAACTGGTGGTAAAAACGTGGTACTGCCCACTATTCAATTGCTTCGGATTGCTCTGATAACCAGACTACTGCTGCTGTTGATTCCCCTGATTACTCTGCTGATTGTAACCACCTTGGTTACCGTGGCCTTGAAACTCGGAACTTGAACCGCCGCCTCCGTGACCCGGACCATGAGAACCGGACCCTGATCCGCCATTCGGGCCATGGTGGCACTGGATGGACTCCCTAAAGCTTCTCATTATGCTCCAATCTTTCCACGAATGAGTAGCCGGCTTCTGATGCATTTCGTGTTTTGGATACGGCTGATTTAACATTGCATCAAGGTCAAATCTTGTCCTTTGAGCTGGCGGTCCCTTACGACGCTGGTTATAATTGCGCACACCGGTGTTAGCCACAAAATCATCAGCCTTGCGCTTACCGTTGCAGCCCTGATTGGTAGGATTGTACTGCTGTCCCTTCATGCCGCTACTCTTCTTTCCCTTTCCCGATCTTTCATCCTCAGAGTCGGGGTCCTTGGTACCATCAGAGTCGGCATACTTAACAAGATCCGCCATTAGAGTACCCATGTCATTGCAATGACGCTTGAGCCGTCCAAGCTTCTGCTTGAGTGGAGTAAAACGGCAATTTTTCTCCAACATCAGAATCGCTGAACCGATGTTTATGTTATCTGAAGAATGTATGATAGTCGAGACCCGACGTACCCAGCTGGTTGTTGACTCGCCCTCATCTTGAACACAAGAAACCAAATCCACAATTGACATGGGCTGCTTGCATGTATCTTTGAAATTCTGGATGAACCGGGCCTTCAGCTCCTTCCATGACCCGATGGAATTAGCCGGCAGCCCCTTCAACCAGGTACGAGTCGTCCCCTCCAGCATCATGGTGAAGTACTTGGCGTACGCAGCCTCACTAACACCCATCATCTCCATAGCCATCTCATAACTCTCAACCCAGGCCTCAGGGGGCTGATCTGCTGTGTAATTGGGCACCTTACGAGGGCTTTTGAAATCCTTGGGCAAGCGCTCGTTCTGTGCCGCCGTTAGACACGGCACACCGAAAGCTCTAGAAGTTACACCCGCCTCAACTGAAGCCGTCGGGTAAGCCGACGCATGCTGATGAGCCGCTAGATGAGCCGCCAGCTCGGCCTCCCGACGCGCTCTGCCCTGGTCCACCAAATCCTATGCATTGGCACCATTGCGCTCCGGGTCATGACCATGAGGTTGGTTACGATGTCGCTCAGTACTCGAAACTGCTGGCGAGTCAATATGCCTACTGTAGCTCCGGCTCGGACGAGGGGTTGAATGAATCTGGCCGCGACTATAGGAGTAAGCCTGCTGCTGTATCAAAGCCGTTTGAAGAAGCTCCCTGGCCCTTCTGGTTTCAATCGCCGTCGGGGTCTCGCCCTCGACCGGTAGAGCCGCCAATCGCGTAGCTGCAGCAATCATGTTGTCTAGAGGGGTGGAGTAATGACCCGGCGGCGTCACTACACGCTGAGGCGGGGTGTTATCCATATGCGGAGAACCGACCACGCGCGGCTGACCCGGCACTCCACCTCCTGGCGCCTCAACCATCTGGTTTATCACCGGCGGATTACTAGCCCCCGCTCCGGGTGTGTTGAAGAGGTCCCTCGACTCATAAACTTAGGGCAGACGACTCCGGTGTTTCCTCCTCAAGACTTCGTTTGAAGCATTCTGATCCACCATAAGCCGGTATGAATCTGCTTGAATCCGCTGCGCTTGGGCGTTCAAAACGGCCCGTTCCGCAGCCATCCTGGAGTTTTCCGCTGCCAAGTTCGCCTTAGCTGCGCGATCTCATCACACAATTTAGCCACTTCTACCTTATGATGTTCCTGGTTGTCTGGGGTTACACCAACCTCCATGAGAGTCGCCAGAGCATCTAGTAGATCTGCCAAAACTTGAGCCGGCGGGCGTGCTGAACCGCCAGCACCTGCTGCTGTCACCGCCGCGGCACTGGAAGTCATGGCCGCGGCGGCTGTTGAACCAAGAACCGGCTGAGTGCTAGCCATGAAGATCGCCACCCTATTTGGCGGCTCACGGGGGTCCGGAATACTGTCACCATCGGAACAGCCCCAAGCCGTCCGTCTTGTAGTTGATACATTGAGTTGGTCTCGCCTGTGGACGACTCATCATCAGAGTAGATGGCCGTCTCACCGCCAGACACGGAACCTTCCAATTCAGCCCCATGGATAGATCCAACAAAGGCACGCTTCACGGTGGGCTTAACTCGGGCGGGTCGTGCACACTGAGCCATCTCGATGATGTCGGTGCAGATGTCCGGCTGAGGGCCCGGTTTGCCGATCTTGCCGATGAAGACGTGGATTCCGCCGAAGGGGCCCCGGTACCCATACTCAATAGAGCCGGCATCGGGACCCCAGCCTGCTGATACGTCTCCAACGTATCTATAATTTATGAAGTATTCATGCTATTATATTATCCTTATAGGATGTTTTATATGCATTTATATGCTATTTTATATGATTTTTGGGACTAACCTATTAACCTAGAGCCTAGTGTGAGTTTCTGTTTTTTCCTTGTTTTTGAGTATCGCAGAAAAGGAAAACCAAACGGAGTCCAATTGACCTGAAACTTGACGGAGCTTATTTTTGGACCAGAAGAAGGCCATGGAGTAAAAGAGTTGGGCCAGAAGAGTCCCGGGCTGCCCACGAGGGTGGGAGGCGCGCCCACCCCCTGGGCACGCCCCCCTACCTCGTGGATAGCACGGAGACCCCCCTGACTTGTTCTCGATGCCAAAACCTCTTATATGTACAGAAACCCCCAGAACATAACCTAGATCGGGAGTTCCGCCGCCGCAAGCCTCTGTAGCCACTAAAAACCAATCGGGACCCTGTTCCGGCACCCTGCCGGAGGGGGGATCCTTCTCCGGTGGCCATCTTCATCATCCCGGTGCTCTCCATGACGAGGAGGGAGTAGTTCACCCTCGGGGCTGAGGGTATGTACCAGTAGCTATGTGTTTGATCTCTCTCTCTCTCTCATGTTCTTGAGTTGGCACGATTTTGATGTATCGCGAGCTTTGCTATGGAGAGCGCTGGGATGATAGCAAAGCTCGCGATACATCAAGATCGTGCCGAATCAAGAACACGAGAGAGAGAGATCAAACACATAGCTACTAGTACATACCCTCAGCCCCGAGGGTGAACTACTCTCTCCTCGTCATGGAGAGCGCCGGGATGATGAAGATGGCCACCGGTGAGGGATCCCCCCTTCGGCAGGGTGCCCGAACAGGGTCCCGATTGGTTTTTGGTAGCTAAAGAGGCTTGCGGCGGCAGAACTCCCGATCTCGGTTATTTTCTGGAGGTTTCTGTATTTATAGAAATTTTTGGCGTAGGTCTCATGTCAGGGGGTCTCCGAGCCGTCCACGAGATAGGGGATGCGCCCAGGGGGTTAGGGCGCGCCCCCACCCTCGTGGGCAGCCCCGGACTCTTCTAGCCTAACTCTTTTACTCCGGGGGCTTGTTTTGGTCCATAAAAAATCACCAAAAATTGGCATGTCAATTGGACTCCGTTTGGTATTCCTTTTCTGTAAAACTCAAAAACAAGGAAAAAACAGAAACTGGCACTGGGCTCTAGGTTAATAGGTTAGTCCCAAAAATCATATAAAATAGCATATAAATGGATATAAAACATCCAAGATTGATAATATAATAGCATGGAACAATCAAAAATTATAGATACGTTGGAGACGTATCGAGCATCCCCAAGCTTAATTCCTGCACGTCCTTGAGTAGGTAAATGATAAAAACAGAATTTTTGATGTGGAATGCTACCTAACATATTTATCAATGTAATCTTCTCTATTGGCAAGAATATTCAGATCCATATGATTAAAGACAAAAGTTTAATATTGACATGTAAACAATAATACTTCAAGCATACTAACAAAGCAATCATGTCTTCTCAAAATAACATGGCCAAAGCAAGCTATCCCTAAAAAATCATATAGTCTGGCTATGCTCTATCTTCATCACACAAAATATTTGAATCATGCACAACCCCGATGACAAGCCAAGCAATCGTTTCATACTTTTGATGTTCTCAAACTTTTTCAATCTTCACACAATACATGAGCGTGAGCCATGGACATAGCACTATAGGTGAATAGAATGGTGGTTGTGGAGAAGACAAAAAAGGAGAAGATAGTCTCACATCAACTAGGCGTATCAACGGGCTATGGAGATGCCCATCGATAGATATCAATGTTAGTGAGTAGGGATTGTAATGAATCAAGAGTGACATGTATGAAATATTTATGAAGGTGGCTTCGCCACAAATACGATGTCAACTACATGATCATGCAAAGCAATATGACAATGATGGAGCGTGTCATAATAAACGGAACAGTGGAAAGTTGCATGGCAATATATCTCGGAATGGCTATGGAAATGACATAATAGGTAGGTATGGTGGCTGTTTTGAGGAAGGTATATAGTGGGTGTATGGTACCGGCGAAAGTTGTGCGGTATTAGAGAGGCTAGCAATGGTGGAAGGGTGAGAGTGCGTATAATCCATGGACTCAACATTAGTCATAAAGAACTCATATACTTATTGCAAAAATCTATTAGTTATCGAAATGAAGTACTACACGCATGCTCCTAGGGGGATAGATTGGTAGGAAAAGACCATCGCTCGTCCCCGACCGCCACTCATAAGGAAGACAATCAATAAATAAATCATGCTCCGACTTCATCACATAACGGTTCACCATACGTGCATGCTACGGGAATCACAAACTTAACACAAGTATCTCTCAAATTCACAACTACTCAACTAGCATGACTCTAATATCACCATCTTCATATCTCAAAACAATCATAAGGAATCAAACTTCTCATAGTATTCAATGCACTTTATATGAAAGTTTTTATTATATCCCTCTTGGATGCCCATCATATTAGGACTAAATTCATAACCAAAGCAAATTAACATGCTGTTCTAAAGACTCTCAAAATAATATAAGTGAAGCATGAGAGATCAACAATTTCTTCAAAATAAAACCACCACCGCGCTCTAAAAAGATATAAGTGAAGCACTAGAGCAAACGACAAACTACACCGAAAGATATAAGTGAAGATCAATGAGTAGTTGAATAAATATGTAACTATGTGAAGACTCTCCAACATTGAAGAATTTCAGATCTTGGTATTTTATTCAAACAGCAAGCAAAACAAAAGAAAATAAAATGACGCTCCAAACAAAACACATATCATGTGGTGAATAAAAATATAGCCTCAAGTGAAGTTACCGATAGTCGAAGACGAAAGAGGGGATGCCATCCAGGGCATCCCCAAGCTTAGGCTCTTGGTTGTCCTTTAATATTACCTTGGGGTGCCTTGGGCATCCCCAAGCTTAGGCTCTTGCCACTCCTTATTCCATTGTTCATCGAATCTTTACCCAAAACTTGAAAACTTCACAACACAAAACTCAACAGAAAACTCGTCAGCTCCGTTAGTATAAGAAAATAAATCACCACTTAGGTGCTGTTGTGAACTCATTCTAAATTCATATTGGTGTAATATCTACTGTATTCCAACTTCTATATGGTTCATACCCTCCGATACTACTCATAGATTCATCAAAATAAGAAAACAACACATAGAAAACAGAATCTGTAAAAAACAGAGCAGTCTATAGCAATCTGATTTGTTCGAATACTTCTGGAACTCCAACAATTCTAAAAAACTAGGACAACCTGGATAATTTGTATATTGATCTTCTGCAAAACAAATTAGCATTTTATCAAGTTCTGGTGAATTTTAACAATTATTTCCGTGAGCACAAAGTTTTTGTCTTTTCAGCAAGATCAAACAACTATCACCCAAGAAGATCCTATTGGTTCTACTTGGCACAAACACTAATTAAAACATAAAACTACATCTAACCAGAGGCTAGATGAATTATTTATTACTAAACATGAACAAAAAGCAAGGAACAAAAATAAAATTGGGTTGCCTCCCAACAAGCGCTATCATTTAACGCCCCTAGCTAGGCATGATGATTTCAATGATGCTCACATAAAAGATAAGAATTGAAACATAAAGAGAGCATCATGAAGAATATGACTAGCACATTTAAGTCTAACCCACTTCCTATGCATAGGGATTTTGTGAGCAAACAACTTATGGGAACATGAAACAACTAGAATAGGAAGGTAAAACCAGCAAATCTTCAAGATTTTCAACACATAGAGAGGAAACTTGATATTATTGCAATATGTAGAAGCATATGATCCTCTCTCATAATAATTTTCAGTAGCATCATGAATGAATTCAACCATATAACCAGCGCATAAGGCATTCTTTTTCATGATCTACTTGCATAGAAATTTTACTACTCTCCACATAAGCAAATGTATTATCATCAATAGTAGTGGGAGCAAACTCAACAAAATAACTATCATGTGAAGCATAATCCAATTGAAAATTAAAATCATGATGGCAAGTTTCATGGTTATCTTTATTCTTTATAGCATACGTGTCATCACAATAATCATCATAAATAGGAGGCATGCTTTCATCATAATAAATTTGCTCATCAAAACTTGGGGGACTAAACATATCATCTTCATCAAACATAGCATCCCCAAGCTTGTGGCTTTGCATATCATTAGCATCATGGGTATTCAAAGAATTCATACTAACAACATTGCAATCATTCTCATCATTCACATATTTTATGCCAAGCATTCTATGTAATTCTTCTTCTAGTACTTGAGCACAATTTTCCTTCCCATCATTTTCACGGAAGACATTAAAAAGATGAAGCATATGAGGCACCCTTAATTCCATTTTTTGTAGTTTTCTTTTATAGACTAAACTAGTGATAAAACAAGAAACTAAAAGATTCGATTGCAAGATCTAAAGATATACCTTCAAGCACTCACCTCCCCGGCAACGACGCTAGAAACTGCTTGATGTCTACTACACAACCTTCTTCTTGTAGACGTTGTTGGGCCTCCAAGTGCAGAGGTTTGTAGGACAGTAGCGAATTTCCCTCAAGTGGATGACCTAAGGTTTATCAATCCGTGGGAGGCATAGGTTGAAGATGGTCTCTCTCAAACAACCCTGCAACCAAATAACAAAGAGTCTCTTGTGTCCCCAACACACCCAATACAATGGTAAATTGTATATGTGCACTAGTTCGGCGAAGAGATGGTGATACAAGTGCAATATGGATGGTAGATATAGGTTTTTGTAATCTGAAAATATAAAAACAGCAAGGTAACTAATGATAAAAGTGAGCACAAACGGTATTGCAATGTGTTGAAACAAGGCCTAGGGTTCATACTTTCACTAGTGCAAGTTCTCTCAACAATAATAACATAATTGGATCATATAACTATCCCTCAACATGCAACAAAGAGTCACTCCAAAGTCACTAATAGCAGAGAACAAACGAAGAGATTATGGTAGGGTACGAAACCACCTCAAAGTTATCCTTTCAGATCGATCTATTCAAGAGTACGTAGTAAAATAACATGAAGCTATTCTTTCCATTCAATCTATCCTAGAGTTCGTACTAGAATAACATCTTAAGACGCAAATCAACCAAAACCCTAATGTCACCTAGATACTCCAATGTCACCAGAAGTATCCGTGGGTATGATTATACGATATGCATCACACAATCTCAGATTCATCTATTCAACCAACACAAAGAACTTCAAAGAGTGCCCCAAAGTTTCTACCGGAGAGTCAAGACAAAAACATGTGCCAACCCCTATGCATAAGTTCACAAGGTCACTGAACCCGCAAGTTGATCACCAAAACATACATCAAGTAGATCACGTGATATCCCATTGTCACCACAGATAAGCACATGCAAGACATACATCAAGTGTTCTCAAATCCTTAAAGACTCAATCCGATAAGATAACTTCGAAGGGGAAACTCAATCCATTACAAGAGAGTAGATGGGGAGAAACATCATAAGATCCAACTATAATAGCAAAGCTCGCGATACATCAAGATTATGCCGAATCAAGAACACGAGAGAGAGAGATCAAACACATAGCTACTGGTACATACCCTCAGCCCCAAGGGTGAACTACTCCCTACTCGTCATGGAGAGCGCCGGGATGATGAAGTTGGCCACTGGTGAGGGATCTCCCCTCAGGCAGGGTGCCGGAACAGGGCCCCGATTGGTTTTTGGTGGCTACAGAGGCTTGCGGCGGCGGAACTCCCGATCTCGGTTATTTTCTGGAGGTTTCTGTATTTATAGGAATTTTTGGCGTAGGCCTCATGTCAGGGGGGTCTCCGAGCCGTCCACGAGACAGGGGGGTGCGCCCAGGGGGGTAGGGCGCGCCCCCCACCCTCGTGGGTAGCCCGGGACTATTCTAGCCCAACTCTTTTACTCCGGGGGCTTCTTTTGGTCCATAAAAAATCATCAATAATTGGCACGTCAATTGGACTCCGTTTGGTATTCCTTTTCTGTAGAACTCAAAAACAAGGAAAAAACAGAAACTGCACTAGGCTCTAGGTTAATAGGTTAGTCCCAAAAATCATATAAAATAGCATATAAGTGCATATAAAACATCCAAGATTGATAATATAATAGCATGGAACAATAAAAAATTATAGATACGTTGGAGACGTATCACGTATCCCTTGATCCCATCGAAGCTACCCTTCAAGAACTCAAAACCACCTTGTGCGGGCCCCACGGTGGGCGCCAACTGTCGTGGAAGTGTCACGACAGATGTCCTCATGGATGGACTTAGTTGTGGAGCCATTGCGGCGAGGTTAGCTTAAAGGGGTTAAACAGGACAAAGGACATGAGGAGTTTATACTGGTTCGGCCCCTGGCGGTGAAGGTAAAGGCCTAATCCAGTTTGAGGTGGTATTGCTAGGGTTTCGATGACCAGGGAGCAAATACGCTTTTCCTAGCTCTTGATTTGTTGTTTCTTGCCCTAAGCTGCTACCGGGTCGTCCCCTTATATACACGGGTTGACGCCCTGCGGCCTTCAGAGTCCTGGCCGGCTCATACAACGTGTCCGGCTCGGTGACTTATCTTACATGCCTTACATTCCAAGTCTATGCATACATGGCGGTTTACACTTATGGGCCTTAAGCTGCCTTCGGGCTTGGCCTTTTAACAAGCCTGTCTATGAACCGCCATCTTTAATATACTCTTGGGCTTCATTTAGATGAACCGCCATAAAGATGACCCGGCCCCTCCTGGGCGGGTCATATCTGATAGTCATATCCCCAACACCGCTGGTCAATGGTTTATTTTTATTGAATCTCGAACGTGATGTTACACATATTCGTAGTGTGAATGCCAAAAGATGTAAGGTTGATAATGATAGCCCACATACTTGTGGCACTGCCGCCTTGGTCACATTGGTGTCAAACTCATGAAGAAACTCGATGCAGATGGACTTTTGGAGTCTCTTGATTATGAATCATTTGGCACGTGTGAACCATGCCTCATGGGCAAAATGACCAAGACTTCGTTCTTCGGAACAATGGAGCGAGCAACCAACTTGTTGGAAATAATACATACTGATGTATGCGGTCCAATGAGCGTTGAGGATCGCGGTGGCTATCGTTATGTTCTCACCCTCACCGGTGACTTAAGTAGATATGGGTATGTCTACCTAACGAAACACAAGTCTGAGAACTTTGAAAAGTTCAAGGAATTTCAGAACGAGGTAGAGAATCAATGTGATAGGAAAATAAAGTTCTTACGATCAGATCGTGGAGGAGAATATTTGAGTCACGAGTTTGGCACACACTTAAGGAAATGTGGAATTGTTTCACAACTCATGCCGCCTGGAACACCTTAGCGAAATGGTGTGTCCGAACGTCGTAATCGCACTCTATTGGATATGGTGCGATCTATGATGTCTCTTACCGATCTACCGCTATCATTTTGGGGTTATGCTTTAGAGACTGCCGCATTCACTCTAAATAGGGCACTGTCTAAATCCGTTGAGACGACACCATATGAATTATGGTTTGGGAAGAAACCTAAGTTGTCGTTTCTGAAAGTTTGGGGATGCGATGCTTATGTCAAGAAACTTCAACCTGAAAAGCTCGAAGCCAAATCGAAAAAATGCGTCTTCATAGGATACCCTAAGGAAACTATTGGGTAAACCTTATACCTCAGATCCGAGGGCAAGATCTTTGTTGCCAAGAATGGATCCTTTCTGGAGAAAGAGTTTCTCTTGAAAGAAATAAGTGGGAGGAAACTAGAACTTGGTGAGTTACCCCCTCTTGAACCAAAAAGTAGCGCAGCTCAGGAATATGTTTCTGTGGTGCCTGGCCTCCTGAGCCGCCAGAACGCTCCGCAGGGGGCATTGGAAGGTGACAACCTGAAAGTGCGTTAAGTCGACTAGAGGGGGGGGGTGAATAGGCGATTTTTGTGAATTCTTCACTGAGGAATTTCAGGGTGAGGAAATTCCTAAGCGAAGAACTACTTGCAGCGGAATAAGTACTTAGATGCATACATGACATAACATAAACATGGACATCATGATGAAATGAAAACAAACACAGAGTACAGAAAGCGTAAGCACAGGATAAAACAGGATGAAGACAAACAGACTGAAGAAATTGAACTGAGGAAATTGAGAAAGTCTTCAGTCAAAGTCTTCAAACAGATATGAACAAGCACACAACATAGTAATGAGGAAATGGAAGGGTTGAGGAAATAGAACCAGTTAGGTCGGTGAAGACAATGATTTGGTAGACCAGTTCCAACTGTTGTGACAGTTGTACGTCTGGTTGGAGCGACTAGGTATTTAAACCTAAGGACACACAGTCCCGTACACACAGTCCTCACCGTATTCTCCTTGAGCTAAGGTCACACAGACCTCGCCCAATCACTCGTTGTAAGTCTTCGGGTGACTTCCAAACCTTCACAAACTTGGTCACTCGACGATCCACAATTTCCTCTTGGATGCTCTAGACCATGACGCCTAACCGTTTGGAAGATGCACAGTCTTCAAAGGTAACAAGCGTCGGATGAAAGAAGTCCAGATAACCCCCCGAGATTTCATGAATTGGCCAGTTTACCCCCTGAGGTCAAAAACAGGGCACTTGACCCCCTCATCTTTCCCAAACCAGGGAAGGCACACCCTAACCCCGATAAATGTGGTTTTACAGGCGGTTTTGCATACGCGGCAGGGTTGAGCAAGAATGGCTGTCCCTCTGGCACGAAGGCATCATCCTTGCCGTCACCATCCTCGGCCTGCTGGAGCTGGACGTGACGGGCCCATCTAGAAGGGAAGAGAAGTAGGAGGGCAACATGGAATAGAGGAGTTCGCTTCGGCAACATTGCGGCCGAGGCGCGCGGATGCCTCCCCAGGATCAGGGGCGAAGCTACGTACAGCTAGCCGGTGTCACTGGCACCGAGTGCAATTTGCATTTATTTAATGGTTTAGTGTGTAGGCCATTCAATTGTTTGATATGTAGGCATGTGTTCTTCTATGTGGACATCGGGTAATTTTAAGTCTGGATCCGCCCCTGCCCAGGATTCAGGCGGAGGTCGGTGATAAGCCGGTCGATCTTGTTGAGGACAAGGCAAGGGAGGAGTCGGAAGCTCTCGGCGAAGGCCCTCTGCAGCATGGCGCGCGTCTGATTGCCAAGGTCGTCTACGACGATGAGCGTCGAGTCAGCCACTGGTGCGGACGGCGAAGACCTCGGAGCAGAACTCTGTGTGGCTGGGGCAGTGTGTGCTGCCTATATCGGCTCTGCTGCGCATCCAGCGCTAGGCCGACAACCATTCCCGTGTCTACTGGCCAGCACGACGCTGCCACGCCGGTGGCCACTAGCCCACCACCACGCGAAAACTACACCCCATGCATCACACATCACGCATCCTCCAATTCACGCAATGGATACACACGCCTTCATGCACACGTACAGAAGACTACAGAAGTTAGCTAGCTACTAGCAGAATAGCACCATCAATAGACAAAGACGCAAACACGTAAGGAAGGCCATGTCGTGATTCGAGGAGCTTGTGGTCTGCTTGATCGTCTGGGCCACCATCGCCTGCTAATCCGTGTTGCTCGCAAGGAAATAGCACCGGCGACAGGCCCGGCGAAGATAGGATGGGTCGTGGGACTTTCAAGCATCGTGTGCCAGGCAAAGAGAAAAGAACTTCAAGCCGAGATCAACTAGAAAGAACCAAACCGCACCACAGATGGGAAACAAGAGCTCGAAACCGCGATGTAGATGCCACGTAAGCAAAACAGCCACTAAATAGCACCCAGGGGTGATTTGTCCGGTTTTGCAAAGCTTAGGGGGCTAGACATCCGGTTTTAGAGCTGAGGGGGTTAAGTAGTCGATTGGTGAAAGTCCATGGGGGCATGTGGACTTCTTTCAGCGTCGGATCCACACAGGAACAATTTATTTAGTGATGCTCAATCACTTGGGTTTGTAGGTGTTTGGGTTTGGGGTTTCCTCACTTGATGATGTTCGCTCAAAGTCCTCGGGGGATGGGATGCTCTCAATGACAAGTGTCAGTTTCTCCCGGAGCAGCCAACCATCTAGTGGTAGTAGGGGGCGGCTATTTATAGCCTAGGGAGCAGCCCAACATGATAAGACATAAATGCTCTTCAATGATATGACCGTTAGGTGGGTAGATACTTTGGGACAGCTCGCGCGTAGCACAGCAACGCCCGGAAATTTGAGACTCAAATTCCTTAGGGCTATCATGTTCCTCACTTGTAGGCAATCCGCACTGGCGGATTCCTAACTCCTCAACCAGAACAATTCCTCAGAGACAAGAAGACCTTCATCTCTGTCACTAAAGAAATTGACTGAACTGCATGAGATTTCCAATGGCTTCACTAGAAAGGATTGGTAGGTGTATGATTTTGAGATGAGCATCACTTGCAAACTTTTCCTTAGTTTTTCCTCGACCCCCTTTAACAGTACGGTGTTTCCTATGACTCAAGAAAGAGAAAATGAAACTGCGAAAACAAAAGTCTTCACGATTCATATTCCTCGCATGAATATCAAGTCTTCACGGTCACACCAATTTCTTCACTTTCAAAGTCTTCAGAAATCCAAAGTCTTAAGTTGAACACATTCATTTTTAGGGGCCAACTTTCTCTGTAATTATCACACTCCTCATAGACTTATAGACCTGTGTACACTCACAAATGCATCAGTCCCTTAACCTATAAGTCTTCAATACACCAAAATCACTAAGGGGCACTAGATGCACTTACAATCTCCCCCTTTTTGGTGATTGATGACAATATAGGTTAAGTTTCCAACGGGGATAAACATATGAAGTGTAAATACTGATATTGAGGAATTTGATTGCAAGATATAGAAGAACTCCCCCTGAAGATGTGCATAGTGAGGAATTTGCTTTTGAAGCAATGCACATTTTGAAGAGTAGAATCATGGAGATCTCCCCCTATATCTTGTAATTCATACACGCATTTAACATATGATACGAAGAATTTGAAATGCATGATGAAATATGGTGACTGATGTAATTCAACATGCGTGCATTTAACATATGATATGAAGAATTTGAAATGCATGATGAAATATGGTGACTGATGTAATTCAGCATGCGTGCATTTAACATATATGAGGAAATAGCATGCAGAAGAACATAGCAAAAGTATCAGACCACCATCGGGTTTAAGTTTGCAACTCGATCCAACAAAGTTTTCAAAAGAATGAGAGTTGTAACTTAGCAAAAAACGCCCGTATATAGACCCGCTTGAAGACTAACTAAAATTTCCCCCCCTTTGTCATCGAATGACCAAAAGGGACGAAAAGTGAGGACTAACGCCCGTGAAGAATATCATCATGAAGTCGATGGAGGAGCGCCAACGTTGTTGGGGTCGGTTGTTGAAGTAGGGCCTGCCGCAGTGTCGTCCAAATATTCATGCTCATCAGTCTCGCGCGATGAAGAATATGAGCTGGCTACCAAGGAAGGAACTTCGATTTTCTTGAATTTCTTTGCCGGTGGCTGAGACCAGTCAAAGTCTTGCTTGAAGCCCATCTGCTTCAGATCTTCTTCACCATAAAGATGAGACAGAATAACCTAGGTGCGATTGAATACTTGATGGAGGTAGTAGTGGTTCTTCTTCACTGAATTGTGCGTAGCAGTCATGTTGTGAAGAATTGAACCAAACTGACGCTTAACCCATTTGTGGTTGCGATCGACCTTCTGGTGAAGACTGAGGTGAAGATCACGATCAGTCATCACCCTTGGAGTTGTGCCTTGAGGATTTTGCTTTGAGGCATTGGCTCCAGAGTCATGAGTGGAAGAGTCATCATTGGTGGAGTAAGATGAAGCTTTGCGGAACTGACCATCCAATGGACGAATGCCTTCATCAATAACAGTAGTAGCCTTGCCCTTTTCATCAGCTGAGGAAAATGTCCGCTTGAGGACTTCAGTGGGGGACAAGTAGCTGCCATGGTTGAGTGTGTCAGCCTTGTAATTGATTGAAGACCTTAATCTGAGGAATCTCATAATCCAGGGAGCGTAAGGCTTCAATTCAAAAGGGGACAATGCAACATTGGCCAGAGTCCTCATGAAGAAATCATGGTAGTTGGCAGGAATGCCATGAATGATGTTGAACAACAGATTCTTCATGATGCCAACGACCTCTTCTTCATTCGAGTCGTGGCCCTTGATTGGACTCAATGTCTTGGTCAGAATGCAATAGACAGTCCGTGGCACATATAGCAATTCCTTCACGAGGAATTTGGTCCTTGGGGCTTGACCGGGCTTTAGTGGCTTCGTCAACACTTGCATATAGTGATCAGTGAGTTCAGGTTCATGATATATACAATGAGCACCTTCAAGGGGACGACTGACAAGCAGGGCATGAAGCAATTCAGAGGGCGGTGCTTTGAAGTGAGTGTTTTCTGTCATCCAGTCCAACACCCAAGAGTTCACATCTTTAGCATTTCCTGTGATGTGCAGCATTGCATAGAACTGAAGAATTAGCTCTTCATTCCAATCACAGATATCGGTGCAGAAGTTGAGCAATCCAGCGTCATGAAGAACGCTGAGAACTGGTGTGAAGCACGGCAGCGATTCCATGTCCACATGAGGAATATGCTCATGGTCGAAGACTTTGTCCTTATCACAAAGTAGTGAAGAATAGAAGTTTGCTTGGCTGGCGGTCCAGAAACGCTTTCTTCGTAGGCGAGCAGAGTCATAGGGATTGTAATCTGTGAAGAACACATGCTCGTGGAAGAAGTCATCATCCTTGAAGTTTTGCTTCTTAGAGAAGGGATTCTTCTGCTTGGGCCGAGGAGTATTAGTCAAAGTCATCAGAAGCTCAGGAATCACATTCTCAGCCACCACAGGCTGAGGAATTTCAGTTTCTGCTTCAGTTGCAGCCTGGGTCTTCTTTTCTTCATCAACATTTTCATCAGCACTAATGGCTGGAATTTCTTCAGGAATGGAAGGAGTGGTGTGAGGTTCATCAGAGCCCATTTGAACTTCAGTGTGCACTGGGGACTGAGGAATTTGTTGCAGTGGCGTGAACAAAGGAGACTTGGGGTGATGGCTTTCCCAAAAGTCATCATTCATCGTAGGCGTGGTGCTCCCAATATCCACGTCTTCATCTTCTTCACTTAATTCTTCAACGCCTGCCTCTTCAGCTGTGAACTGAGGCATAGGCGATGAGATGACTGGGGTTGAAGGGATATTATCCGCTTCAATTTCTTCGTCGAACTGCTCTGAAGAAGCAGCAGAAGGAACGTCTTCATCTGATCCGCTTGGGATCTCATAATCTTCACCAAAAGGAACGAGTTCCTTAGATGGCATACTGGAGACAGGAACAATATCAATGGGATTCTCAAAAGAGCTTGTCAATGTCTTCATCTTCTTCGGGGCTGAAGAATCTGATGAAGCTGATGCTTTCCTTTTCTTCACTGCTGCTCGCTCTGCAGCCTTGGTTTTCTTCGCTTCTAATGCAGAAGGAAGAACTGGACTTGGTGTTGGTGCAGGAGGAGCAGAGGAAATTGGTACATTACCTCAGGCACACCTGATGCAGTTGGCCTGGTTGGTTCAGTTTCTTCAGGCTCAACGGTTGATGGCTCAGCTGGCCTGGATTGTTCTTTAGGCGCAACTCTAGTGGTTGCCCTGGCAATTTCATCAGCGGTTGGAATAGAGTCATCAGCCCTGGTACTAGCAGTTTCATCAGCAGCCTGATTTTCATCAGCGGTGCTGGCATGTTCTTCAGTCGGCTGAGCAGATGCTTCAGCCTGAGGAGATTCATGTTGCGTTGGGGCTGCAACATTGGTGGTGAATCCTTCAGCTAACTTGACAAATCTGACCTTGGATCCTAGCCAATCAGTGCCGTAGACGTTGAATTCATCACTGATTCCTTTAATCTCAGTTTGTATAGCAATGAGTTCATCAGTTGCCATGTTGACAACATTTTTCTTCAGAAAGCGCTCCTTTCTGTATTGAGCTTTCTTCAACTATCCGGCCTTCTCAAACTTCCATTTTTCTTCGCTAATGAAGGCGGTCAGCATGTGACTTTGGCCAGGAGTCAGCTTGAAGTCAGGCACAGGTGTGTTGGGGTCCTTGTGCCAGAGATCAATGTACTCAAGGATCAACTTTGGATCCAGTAAGAGAGGAACTTCACTTCCTTTGGCTCTAGCGGCCCTCTGCTCTCTATCTCTGATGATTTTGGCAAGTTCCTCATCATCAGCTTCGTCTTCATCGGACGGTACTTGAAAGGCAACCTGCTTCTTGTGAGGACTTGGTCTAGAGCCTCGTCCAGCAGTGGCCTTGGTCTTCAGCATAGTAGGGCCTGTTGAGAAATTTGGAGGAGCTGAAGAACTTGCAGAGGATCCCGAGGCAATTGATTTGCCTGAGGTCCTTTGACACGAGGCAAGATGCACAGGTGCTGAGGACTTTGCCGAAGGAGCAGGAGCAGCATGAGGAATTTTCTATGAGGGCTTGGCAGAACTGGGCCGTGATGGCATTGCTGAGGTGCTTGGCCGTGAGGGCATTGAAGCAGAAGCACTGGGCTATTGAGCGGGCTTCTTGGGCATAGCCTTCTTAGGCTTGCTAGCAGAGGCCTCAGTTGTGGCAGCAGCAGAATCTTCATTGAATTTCTTCACTGCCTCTTTTGCCATTTTGGCCAGTTTAGCTTGACGCTTGGCCCATTCAGCGGGAAATTCTTCACCACGTTTGATGCTAGAGGGATCAGCTTCTTGGCCAGGTGCCAGTGGAGGTCTTGGGCATGGAGGGTGTACAGCGAATTTCTTCATGTACTTTGGAGTGACATAACGATATTCCCTCCATTATCTGGCCCATCTCCCCTCTATCTTCTGAATGCGCACTTTGCGCTCATTCTTCGTTTCATGAGGAGGAGTGCAGTACCTTGCATAGATGTCATCTCGAATCTCAAACGCAGTGTTGACTTCAGGTTTCTTCCCTCCTTTCTGAGGTTTCTTGCCGTCAGCCATTTTCTTCAGCTGAGGAATCTGAAAAACAAAATTCTCTGAAGAGGTATGCAACTTTTCTTCGAGGAACGCTGCAAATGAGTTAAGTTGATGAGAACCTAGTGATTCAGCAACGGACATGTGTACCTGTGAACAGAGTATATGTGCGAAGAATTTGGAGAGGTCATATGCATTCTCAGAAGTTTTTGTAAGATGAACAAGTTTGAGGAATTTGACCTGATGTGTCTTGAGGAATTTCACTAAGCGTTCTTTGACTTAGGTTCCAGAGTTGTATAGATTGGAAATCCACACAATTGAGGAATCTTGAAGAAAAATGTTGCTTAGGAAAACAGATCAAGAACATATGTTTGTGTTAGGTGTTTAGAGTGTGAAGATTGACGAATAAACACCTTTTGAAGATTTGAAGAAATCAAAGGAATCAACAAGGGCAGTGAAAATGACTTTTAATTACCCTTGACGAAGAACACGATGAACTGTGAATAGTAGATTTGAAGCTCGTCAGTTCAGATCTTCCACGCCCTAACTTGGCAGAGGAAGACAGCTATGGCGGCGGCGGAGTGAGGAAATCCGCGGCCGGCATGAGAACGACGGTGACGAGGTCGAGGCAGCGAAGCTCTTGCTCACCGGCGATGATGGAAGTAGCGGCAGCGCTAGGTTTTGAGAGCTCGAGTGTGGGAGTGAGGTCGAGCGGAGTAAAAATAGTCTGCGGAGGGTGAGGGGTATTTATAGCCGAGGTGAAAAACCGTTCGCCCGAGGAAAATGGACGAACGTGCCCCTGAACCTTCTCATTCGTGCGACATGTGTCACCCACGTACTATGAGGTGGAGATCATGTGAGATCGTGGGTGAATAGATAAACATATCGTGGAATGTGGAACGGTTTGAGCGGCAAAAGCCAAAAATTAAGATTAGAATATTTTAAGGTTTTGTTCGCAAATTCTTCAGCTGGCAAGGACATAGTGAAGATTTTGAGCGAGTTTCAAATAGAATGCACATGAAGAATTTGTGAACACACTGGGTTGAGTTTAGCATAGAGGGGGAAGGGTCCGATCACATTCACTTAGCAGAAAAAGGCAACTTGAAGAAATAGCTATAAGTGAATGTTGTAGAGGACATAAACTCATATATTTATATAGCCAATGAAGAAAAATGACGGAGAGAGTGAAGATAATGCAAAGTTGAAGAAATTGAACAACTGAGGAATTTCACAACTGAATAAAAATTCAAATTGAAGATTTTCAACTTTTGTTGGTGACGTAACCCACCGTATAAGAATGCTGATTTCAGACACTGCGTACAATTTCCGTAGGGCTCTGAGAATCAAATTCTTCATTAATTTCTTCACATTTAGGGTGTTAGTCTTCATTGATTGAAGAAAAACGTTACTTCATGTGTTGCACATCTAAGTCATCAATTTAACATAAGTGTTAGGATGTGTGTCCTTTTCAAAGGACATTCGAAGATTCTAAGATATTTAGCTCACACCGCAACTTGATAAATCTCTTCTCATCAAAAGGCTTTGTGAAGATATCAGCTAGCTGTTCTTCAGTCTTCACGTGCTCGATAGAGATGTCGCCCTTCAACACATGACCACGAAGAAAATGATGCGAATCTGAATGTGCTTTGTCTTCGAGTGCTGAACTGGGTTATGAGCAATCTTGATGGCACTCTCATTGTCACAATAGAGTGGCACATTCTTCACATGATGCCGTAGTCCTTGAGGGTTTGCTTCATCCATAGCAATTGAGTACAGCATGAACCAGCAGCAATATACTCAACTTCAGCAGTAGAGAGTGATACACAGTTCTGTTTCGTCGAGGACCAACATACCAAGGATTGTCCGAGGAAATGACATGTGCCTGATGTTGACTTGCAGTCCACACGATCACCAGCATAGTCTGAGTCTGAATATCCAATGAGATCAAAAGCCGAGCCCTTGGGATACCATAATCCAAGTGTTGGAGTGTGAGCTAGATATTGAAGAATATGCTTCACAGCCGTATGGTGTGATTCCTTCGGTGTAGCTTGAAAGCGGGCACACATGCAAACACTAAGCATAATATCTGGCCTAGATGCACGTAAATACAATAAAGAACCAATCATGGAGCTGTATACCTTTTGATCGAAGTCAATACCATTTTCATCAGTGCATAGATGGCCATTTGTGGGCATAGGGATTTTGACGCCTTTGCAATCTTGCATGCCAAATTTCCTTAGTGCATCTTTGAGGTATTTCTCCTGAGATATGAATATGCCATTGCGTTGTTGACGTATCTGAAGACCTAAGAAGAATTTCAATTCTCCCATCATAGACATTTGATATTCTTCACTCATCATATAGGCAAATTCATCACTGTAACGTTGGTCAGTACAGCCAAAGATAATATCATCAAGATATATTTGGCACACGAATAATTCATCATCATAGGTTTTGGTGAAAAGAGTTGGGTCAAGTGAACCGGGTTTGAAGCCTTTCTTCATTAGGAATTCCTTCAAAGTATCATACCACGCCCGAGGGGCCTGCTTGAGGCCATAGAGGGCCTTATTGAGTCTGAATACTTTGTCAGGATGCTTTGGATCCTCAAAACCTGGGGGTTGAGCAACATGTACTTCTTCCTCAAGCTTACCATTGAGGAATGCACTTTTCACATCCATTTGATATAAGATGATATTATGATGGTTAACATAAGCAAGTAATATGTGAATAGCCTCAAGTCTAGCAATAGGTGCAAAAGTTTCATCGAAATCAATTCCTTCAACCTGTGTGTAGCCTTGAGCTATAAGCCGTGCCTTATTCCTCACCACAAGGCCATTTTCATCTTGCTTGTTGTGGTAGATCCATTTTGTGCCGATGATATTATGCTTGCGAGGTTCTGGTCACTTGACAAGTTCCCAGACGTTGTTGAGCTCGAACTGATGTAATTCCTCTTGCATAGCTTGAATCCACTCAGGCTCCAGAAATGCTTCATCTACCTTAGTGGGTTCTATGATAGAGACGAAAGCAAAGTGCCCACAAAAGTTAGACAAATGTGAAGCCTTTAAGCATGTGAGAGGACCTGGTGCGTTGATGTCGCTGATGATTTTCTCAATCTGCACTTCATTTGCAACTCGAGGATGAGCGGGTTGGCGACGAGGAATTGGATCAGCATTTTCTTCAGATCCATTTTCCTCAGGTGCACCAGCATGATGTTCTTCACGGTCTGGAATAACTTCTTCATCAGATTCTTCGATAGGAATGACATCCTCAGTAGCCTTGAACTTGATGGTTTCCTCAGGAGACTGGTCATCTAGCACAGGAGGTAGGTGCTCTCTTTGCGAGCCATTAGTTTCATCGAACCGCACATCTACAGTTTCAACAACCTTGTGGTGAACGGTGTTGTGTGCGAGTCCTTTCCGTAACCAAGCATAAAACCTTCATGTGCTTTCGGTGCAAATTTAGAATTGTGATGAGGATCTCTAATCCAACATTTAGCACCGAAGACTTTGAAATAACTCACATTGGGTTTCTTGTTAGTGAGGAGTTCATATGCAGTCTTCTTGAAGAATTTGTGAAGATATACCCTGTTGATGATGTGGCACATAGTATCAATTGCCTCAGTCCAGAAATGACGAGGTGTCTTGTATTCATCAAGCATAGTGCGAGCCATCTCAACAAGAGTCCTGTTCTTGCGCTCCACGACGCCATTCTGCTGAGGAGTATAAGGAGCAGATAACTCATGAGTAATACCAAGTTCATCAAGATAGTCATCAAGACCAGTATTCTTGAACCCAGTTCCATTGTCACTTCTGATGTGCTTGATCTTCACACCAAAGTTGGTCGAAGCCCTCGAGGAAAATTGTTTGAAGACTTCCTGCACTTCACGTTTGTAAGTGACGATATGTACCCATGTGTAACGAGAGTAATCATCAACAATGACAAAGCCATATAGAGATGCTTCATTGGTGAATGCAAAATAATGGTTAGGACCAAGGAGATCCAAGTGAAGCAATTCAAATGGACGAGTGGTAGTCATGATAGTCTTTGCTGGATGCTTGGCCTTGGTCATCTTTCCAGCTTCACAGGCTCCGCACAAGTGATCCTTGAGGAATTTGACATTCTCAATGCCAATGACATGCTTCTTCTTCGCGAGCGTGTGCAAGTTCCTCATACCAGCATGACCAAGTCGTCGATGCCATGGCCAGCCTTCTGAAGCTTTTGCAAGTAGGCATATAGCGGGCTGTGGTCCTGTAGAGAAATCAACAATATACAGGTCTCCTCTCCTAAAGCCTTCGAAGACTTTGGAATGGTCAGCTTCCATGATCACAACACAATGATACTTGCCAAAGATAACAACCATATCAAGATCACAAAGCATTGAGACTGACATGAGGTTGAATACTAAGGACTCGACAAGCATGACTTTGTCCATGTGTCGATCCTTTGTGATCGCAACCTTACCTAGACCCAATACCTTGCTTTTTCCTTTGTCAGCGTACGTGATATGCTTCAGATGCGATGGAGATAAGGGAGCATCCATCAATAGATTCTTGTCACCAGTCATGTGGTTTGTACACCCACTACCGAGGACCCACTCAGTGGCTTTGGGTTGATCATCGTGCAGATGAATTAGTGCAACTTACGAACTCATATACTTCATCAGTGAAGAATATGACATCAATTTCATCAGATCAATTTCATCAAGCAATAGAACAGATAAAGTAGTATGAGGACGTGAGAAATTAAAATTCATTTCTTCATGATTAGCTTGCGTCCTTTCAAGCATATTCAGGTCTCCAGCAAATTCCTTGGACATTTAAGTACGTGTGGAGACCTGACCTTGCATAAGAGATTAGTTCTTTTTCTTCACCACCCACATCTGAAGGGGTGGTGAAGAGTTCATCATTTTGCGAGCTCCATAAGAGAAAGGTGGCATAGAAGCCAGTCCACTTCGTTTCACCACTACAAAAAAAAGACACATCCATGACATTTTGGGCCAAACGAAATTTTTTCTGTCATACTTATGACACTTCTATGACGATAATTGTGACAAAACCCGGTATCATCATAGATGTGGTGGGCTCCTACTTCTATGAGAAAAAATCATGACAGAAAATGGGCTTTTCGTCCTGGGCGGGCCGGAGACGCAGCTGCATGACATTCTTTGGGCCATCCATGACGGAAAAAACCGTGGTAGAAGCGAGGGCGAGGAAAATATCGGGGTGTTCCCGGTTACGGTGGGTGGTCGGGGCCGAGCGATGCACGGAGGTTTGCGTGTTTCTCTCGTACACGCACGCGCGTGGGTGCGAGGCGTTGGGCTCAACTGAACCCGAGTGAGGCGTTCGCCTACTGAACCTGAGCGGTTGCACTGCAGGCTATGCATTACTGAACCCGAGCGATCGATCGATGGCTGTTAACTGAACCCGATCGAGCGATTCCTTCGCTACTGCTGTTAACTGAAGCCGATCGATGGTGCCTCTGGATGAACAGTGAGCTTTCCTGAGGGGGTTTGGGTGAACAGTTCCCGGTGGGGTGGATGAACAGGACCCCGTGGTGTTGCCTCTGGATGAACAGGACCCCGATCGATCGAGCCGGTTGGGGCTGGATGAACAGGACCACCCTATGGAGGGCTGGATGAACAGTAGATGGTGGAGGGCTGGATGAACAGTAGCCCGTGGAGGGGTGGTTGAACAGGAGCCCGTGGAGAGGGCTGGTTGAATAGTAGCCGGTGGAGTAGCGCGCGGTGGAGGCTGGATGAAGAGGAGCCCGTGTATGAACAGTCGCAGGTGGAGGCTGGAGGAGGTCGACGGTGGATGAACAGTAGCCTGTGGAGGCTGGAGGGGGTCGACGGTGGAGATGAACAGTATCCCGTGGAGTCCCGTTTTGCGGTACGCCACACCCCTCCCGATGAACTGGACCCCCATTTCGACCTTAGCGCTCCAACACAAGTCCATTTCCTCCGTTTTGCGGTACGCCACACCCCTCCCGATGAACAGGACCCCCGTTTCGACCATAGGAGGTCCATTTCCTCCGTTTTGTGGTACGCCAGACCCCTCCCGATGAACAAGATCCTGTTTCGACCATGGCCGGTCGAACACAAGGCCGTTTCCCCCGTTCTGCGGTACGCCCGGCTCGTTTCCATCGGCTGTTCCGTCCAAGCCGGTTCGCTCCCACGTGTTCCGTTGCCTCCCGATGAACACGACGCATTCCGTTGCCTCCCCATGAACACGATGACGACGCAGTTTCTCCGTTCCGACCCAGCCGTATACACGAGCCCTTGCCGTACGTATGCGCGAGTAGGCGTTCGAGACCCCGCCCGTATGTACGTACATGGCCATATTTTCTTTCTTGCACCCTGGCCGCTGTACGTACGTGTACATGCTACGTGCGCGCCTCTACTACGACACGTGCGCGCCTCTACATCGACCAGTATGTACGTACACGTTCGCGACCAGAATGACAACGCTACGTACACTTCGAACAGGTGGGTCCCGACTGTCAAGCACTTCCTTCCGTGCGAAGATGTAGCTAGTGGGTCCCAGCAGTCAGGGGGGCGAATCGTTTTTTTTGCCCGGACGCACTTCCTTGCGTGCGAAGATGTAGCTGGTGGGTCCCAGCAGTCAGGGGGAAACTTTTTTTCATGAAATACGGTGGCCCGTCCGGTGGGTCCCTGCTGTCAGGTGGAGGAATAATTATTTTGCGCGTAATAAGGAGGCACTTCCTTGCGGCCGTCGTGAACCCAGCTGTCAGCCTCTCCACGTACAGTACTCTTCCGATGGAAGTCGTTCCTTGACCACGTTGACCACGCCGCGCCGAGAGCACTAGGGCGGTGGACGACGGCGATGCCTAGGAAGGGGACGACGCGGAGCCGGGGAAGACGCGGCAGTGGAAGCCCGCGCGGAGCGGAGTACGAGGGTTCACTGGTTCGGCTGCGGTGTGAGGTTGCCGTTGCCACAGAATAACAGGGGGTGTGGGTGAGTGGAGGGATGGCCTGGCCAGCGGTGGGAGTAGTAGGGGGCGGTGAGGCCTCCGCGGCAGCACAACCGGCCACGGGAGGCAGGAGCAGGCGACACGATTGGCGCTGCTTTGGGCGGCTAGAGCAAGGAGACGAGAGGTTGAAGAAGCACTACGGCCGTTGGATGGACATCGTACGGTCACTGCAGCTACAATCATTTATAGTCGGGAGGCGGGTTACGCGTGTAATTTGAGAGACCAATGTATATTTTACTAGTCGAAATCGACCAACCAAGCGCTTCGCCCGAGACCATCTGCTTTTATTTACAAGCGTCAGTTTTACAAGCGATTTTGGTTGGAAAACGACGATCCAATCACGGCCTAAGATGATGAGTTGGTCGGAAGATCATATGGTTTCACGTCTAACCTACCCGACTTGTCGTATAGGCTATGCATGAAACATAGGACGATGAACTTCTTAAGCACGGAAACAACAGAAGAGGATGATCTTCCTAACAAGCAAATCACTGGCATTAGATCGACATGCAAAACAATACGAAGCATTATTCTCAGGAGGCACGGTGAACAGCTCGTGATCTCGCATGCCACAACATTCCAAGCTCAACTTTGCAATCAAACACAAGGCCTGACATTACAAAGACAATATTCAGAACAAACTCTTAAAATATCTTACATAAGTCAACATTCATGTGACTATGCATCTCAGCAGAGTAAATATTTACTTCTGAACTGAAGACAGGAATAGGAAAAAACGATCGACGTTGCTCACAGCAAAGGGAGTCCCACTCAAAAATATCAAATGCATGTCTTCTGGCTAACATCAATCAGCAAAAATTGACAAGGTTTTCCAATTCCAATATATTAAACTAATGTCAACTTTGACAAGCTTTTCCCATTCAAAATATGTAATGCCTATTATTGTGGAACGGGCAGGGTTTGTCATGAGTTTGTCATCTGATAGTCCAGTGGCTCAAGGTGACAACGAATGATTAGAGAACCATTCGATGTATTGTGCATGATGAAGTATTATGGAGGACACGAACCATCTGAACATTTTGTGCAGTTCCACTAAAATCAAGCTGAGCATCCCTGTGGATTTCGTATTTATATGTTGCCAGAAAACAAAGACACATCAGCACACACATGAATATTGGCCCCAGTGTCAACCCACCAATCGGTGGACTAACAAACTGAAAGTACGGTTAACAGATTACCATACCCAGATGCCCCATCATTGTTGCTTAGAGTGACATTGACAGACTTGGAGTCCTGTCCTGGCTTCTTGGTACTTGTTTGGGCACTTGTTTGCGCAGTGTTCCTCCGAACCACAAGTAAAGCAGCCATCTCTCTTTTTGTCTTTCTTCTTACCCTTCTTAATGGCCGGCGCTGGCAGCACCATTCAAACATATAGTCCGGTGGCTCAAGGTGACGACGAATGATTAGAGAACCATTTGATGTATTGTGCATGATGAAGTATTATGGAGGACACAAACCATCTGGACATTTTGTGCAGTTCCACTAAAATCAAGCTGAGCATCCCTGTGGATATCGTATTTATATGCTGCAAGAAAACAAAGACAGCAGCACACACATGAATATTGGCCCCAGTGTCAACCCACCAATCGGTGGACTAACAAACTAAAAGTATGGTAAATAGATTACCATACCCAGATGCCCCATCATTGTTGCTTAGAATGACATTGACAGATTTGGAGTCCTGCCCTAGCTTCCTGTACTTGTTTGGGCACTTTTTGCCCAGTGCACTCCACGTGTTGTAGAGTTTCCTATGCTCTGTGCAGACTAGTCATGTCACCAGCGTCTACTAATACTCTGTAAAGCTTCTCGGTCATTCCTTGTGTAATGTAGCGCAAACAGTGACTGCTTCTTTCTGCAAAGTGGTAAGACCAACTGAACCCACTAATGCAGCAGTTTGCCTTAGACACATTGGCTCCTTTTGTGTAGTTCAACTAAAATCAAAGTCGGAATAAAACCGAGCTTTAATTTTGATATCCTTGTAAGCAACAATAGGTATAAGGGAAATAATTACTGAGAAATAACGGTTGATGACTTGTACTCCCAGAAGAAAAACATCTACTGATCTACCTTATCTTAATGGGAAACAAAGCAGGAGAGTAGCAATTCTCAATCAGTGTGATCATTCATATTAACTGAGACATTATCTTAACAATGCCTTGTTTCAACATGTATAAAGAACGACAAAGCAGAAAAGTATCATTCCTAAAACAATGCGACTGATTCATTTAACAGAGACATTATCTTGACAATACCTTGGTTAAACATGTAGAAAGAACTACAAAGCAGGATAGTACCATTTTTAAAACACTGTAACTGATATATAATAACAGAGACATTATCTGAACAATACATTTCTTAAACATGTACTCCGGCCGATCCCTAACAGAAATGGTACTCCCGCCGATCCCTAACAAGCATTGCAGTTTTGAACTAAGATTCAGTAGTTAATTCTAAGGAAAGTAGGTACTGACCTTTCACGACCAAGATTTGAAACAACTCCTGAGGAAGATATAAAAGAGATCTCAACACATATATGGAAATCCGGTCTCATTTTGTGCAGTTCCACCAAAATTAAGCGAAGCAAAATGTCGCAATAGCAACAAGTTTAATAGATATCCCTGTTTTAACAGAGGCAAAAAAGGAATCAATTACTGACCAATAAAGGAGGATGAAACATGCGGCCACAAAAATGGTAATCCCGCCAATCCCTAACAAGTGTTGCAGTTTTGAAATAAGATTCAGTAGTTAATTCTGAGAGTGGCATTGCTTAATTTTACCAGTGGCATTAGATAAACAAAAAGCATAAACAGTTCCAGGGGAGAGTGGGCGCAACAAAAACATGTGCTTCCATCTACTTATAAAGGGGGTGATGCAGAGTTTGTTGTAACAAAGCAACAAGCATAATGTCTGGGTTGGTCCCATTTTTGTTCACTACTTAATGGGAAAAGACAGCAATACAATAGCTTCAATTCAACATTTATTTAAAACAGTACCAATACAAGTAGCACAACATCTCAAAACACACTGCACGATCATGTGGATGAAGGCAAGTACCAACCTATCATGACGCACACAAGATCACGTACGAATATGCCAACACGAATAGGAAATCCAATCTCGTTTTGTGCAGTTGCACTGAAATCAAGTAAAGTCGCCGGTGTGACAATTAAGTTTGCTATAGCAACAAGTTGAATAGATATCCTTGATTTAACAGAGGCAAAAAAGGAAACAATTACTGCCAATAAAGGAGGATGAAACATGCGGCCACAAAAAGAAGCATCTACCTTATCTTGATGGAAAACAAAGTATAGGACAGTAGCATTTCTAAAACGGTTGCATTGATTCATATTAACAGAGAAATTCTCTTAAAATAGTTCAGTAGTTAATTCTGAGAGTGGCATTGCTTAATTTTACCATCAACATTAGATTAAGAAAAAGCATAAACAGTTCCAGGGACGAGTGGGCGCAACAACACCATGTGCTTCCATCTACTTATAAAGGGGGTGATGCAGAGTTTGTTGTAACAAAGCAACAAGCATCATGTCTGGGTTGGTACCATTTTTGTTCACTACTTAATGGGAAAAGAGAGCAATACAATAGCTTCAATTCTACATTTATTTAAAACAGTACCAATACAAGTAGCACAACATCTCAAAACACACTACACGATCATGTGGATGGGACATGCCAGCACCATGTGCGTCCACACGTATAAATGGGTGATGCAGAGTATGTAGCCAAGCAGCATATCTGCGTTGGTCCCATATTTGTTCTCTTTGAAACTTTTTCCTATGTGAGGGCAGCAAATCTAGTCCTCCACAAACTACCGGACCCCCCCAGTTTCTTTCCCTTTTCAACAAAGATTTCGGTTCCTTCAGATGTGTGTACTGGGTTACCCCCTTTTTCCTTTTCGACCAACAAAGCGGCTGGATAGCTAGTCTATACTACTTTCCCTCCCTCCTTTCCTCATTGAACCACGTCCTAGATTCATGCTCCACCCCACTGCACCCTTCTTTCCTCTTTGAACCAAGACCTAGATTCGGCTACAGAATCAAAAAAGATCCGCATGCAGCTAGACCAATGACAGTTTCAAAGAAACTTATACCTTAGGGTCGTCGGGATGTGGCAAGGCGTGCGGCGGGAGGTCGGATCTACCCACACTATGTACGGCAGTGAGGAAGAAGGGGACGGTGGCCCTCCTGCACAGGCGCTGGGTGTAAGAGAAAAGCGCAGCCGGTAGTGGATTGCCTCCCTCGCCGAAGGTGATAGAGTGAACGCTGCACCTCCTCCCCTTCCCGGTGCGACGGGATCCGAACGCCTCCTTCGCCAGCTGTGAGGGGGGGGGGTGAGAGAGACAGAGGCCACAACGTAGTCTTGTTTAGATCTGGTGAAGAGGGTGAGTGACTGTGAATATAGCAAACCCTAGCAAAGGAACGCTGAGCCTCCAGCATGTATATATATATGTAGTGCGGCGAGAGTGTGGAGAGTGCAAACCCTAGCGAACAAGCGCTGAGGCTCCAGCTTATATATATATTGTAGTACGGAATGAGCTCTGGTGCCTTAACTGCACCTGCTTCTGGCTGTGTGACAGGTGGGCCAGCCACATTTTGGGCCCACCTGTCATAAACCCAAAGGCAGGTGCACTAAAGTCAATGAAGCTGCGTCCATATAGTACTTGTGTATACGACTAATATATAGTGGAGTGGTTTTCTTATTCTCTCCATAACAGTCGTTTTAAATTGTGTAAGTACGAAACGAAACTCTTTATTTAACGTAGCAGTGAAGAAAACTACTACTCCCTCTGTTCCTAAATATTTGTCTTTCTAGAGATTTCAACAAATGACTACATACGGAGCAAAATGAGTGAATCTACACTGTAAAAAATGTCTATATACATCCGTATGTGGTAGTCCATTTCAAACCACTTGAAAGACAAATATTTAGGAACGGAGGGAGTACTTCCGATGAACTAACGATCCACGCGTCCTGGTTGCACTTCCTATCCTTCACGTGCGGTACACTACCCTCCCTTAAGTGAACAACCACACATGCGCCAAATTATCAGAAACATGTGAGAGTGTGTACAAATAAAGAATTTTAATTTCAATTATCGGAAAGGTTTGAGAGTATGTACAGTTTGCCCTCTCTAATAATTATGGTTTGTTGTGTTCGGCCTAAACTTGGTCAAACTTTACAAAGTTTGACTTCAGTCAAATCTAATATGCGGAGTAAATAAAAATGGAGGGCTACTACGTCCATCCGGGTTTTTAGTCCACCCCATTTTTTTAATCAAAGTTAATAGCTGGACAAATAAAATTACAGGGGAGCTGGAGACAAAGTTGTGAGAAGGCTTAGAAATCAATACAAAACTTATGCTCTTAGTACCATCGTCGATCCTTCTTCGAGGAAACATTTGGTTAATAGCCAATTGTGTGATAAAATTGCACCAACTTGAAAGACGACCGCGTCTCCAACGCAACCAAGGTGAACTGACGAAGGATATCATCTTTGTGGGTAACAAGCAAAGAGCACTGATGGAAGACAGCTTGTTTTTCATTGAAAATCGATCAACTTCACCAGCCGACGCAACCATGAGGCGCAACCATGAGCATCGATAGGTCATCATGGTGATGCATCATCCATTTGGCATCAAGTTTGGGTGAGGCACCTATGAAGTTCGACAAATCCTCACTGTGGCCTGTTTCTTCGCAGTAATCAAGCTCGAGGAAGGAAGAACCACGTGGCAGAGGACAGTGAGGCGGAACAACAATGGCCATCCAATTTTGTGCAGTTCCACTAAAATTGAGGAAGACATGCCCGGGTATGGAGATACGCATCGCTGTTTCCAAAAATATAAAAAAGGGATATAGTGTTGTTACTTTGTTTTACAAGATTAACAATGACATCTCAATTGTCAATAAGAATTATGAAAAGTACACCAACAAACAGAAGCATCATGATTATCTTGATGGGAACTAAACCAGGATACCCGAGAAAAAAAGCATTTATTCATTTAACCAGTGATAGTATTAGATTAGCAGCAGCAATAGGAGCATATGGACAATGACCGCACAACCACCATGTACTTTTTGTTGAAACAACATGTATACCTCCACCAAGGCATAAATCAGGACAACTTTTCGAGTGGCATTCCCTCTATAATAGTAGGTGATGTTGGACCAGCCGACGAACCCTAGCTACAATACATGGGGAGCTGGGGAGTAGTCGCATAGAAGAAAACCCGCATGCAGCAACATGGGGAGCTGGACTAGTACAAGAAGTTATACCTCAGGTGGGCGAGATGTCGCTTAGGCGGGCGGGCGGGATCTGCCCACACGACGGCAGCGAACAAGGGCGCGGAGGACCTTCGTCCGCACCAGCACCGGCTCCGAGAGGACGGTGCGCATCGGCTTCCTCCATCGCCGACGGAGACAACGTCAACGCTGCACCTCCTCACCTCCCGCAGCGGACGGGATTCGGCCGGATCTGTGACCACCGGTGAGGAGAGAGATAGTGTGGACACTGTCATCTTGTTTTGATATGGAGAGGGTGAGAGAGCGAGACGCGAGAAACTCTATCAAACAAGAGGCTATAATGGAGTAAAACAATCTCTCCATAGCAGTGGTTTTAAATATAATACGCGTGTTCCCGGAAAAAAGAAACGAAAACTGGCGGACAATTTTTTAACGTACCAAGAAAGAAAACTCGATCAGAAACACGCCCCCGCTTCCCGGTCGCGAGAGTCATCGCGCACACACACACATAGACATAGACATGCATATCCGTGTTTATGTAAAATTCCATTTCCATCTCCATCTCCAATCATATTTGTCCAACTGGCACATTATTTACGTTGTTAATTATATACGCGGCAATATTAACGTACAACATATCTTGTTTGCGGGCGTCCGGACCGCTGCCACGGCCGCTCCTGACCAACCCGAACCCTCTTCATCACCCGCGCGTGCTTCCCGCCCGAAACGGTCAGTGCCGCATTCATGCCCGGCCAGAGCGGGCGCGACCTCTCACTGGCGCCGGCATTGAAGCAGCGCGCCGGCCGAGAGAGCCGCGCCGCTTCCTGGTGCACACGACTGCTTCGCGTTCAAAGTCGCAATAGCCGGCCACAACATGCATGTAAAAAGTTCTTGGGAGTCCATGCTACAGCTAGCTGTCCTCCCCCAACTCGTCAATCTCTTCCAGTAGTACTAGTACTCCATGGCGTGATCCATCGACAGGCAGGCGGGAAAGTTATCGTATACTCGGTTTGCGGTGAGTGGCATGCCAAGCGACCGTGTGGGGTCAAGCCGTGGAGGAGGGTGAGACACGAACGCGACAGACATGATTTAAACATTGGTTTTGCTCGATGGCGCGATCCAACAAAACGAAACGTTGGTTTCTCTCCGTTTCCATTTTTTCTCCGGAAAAACGGAAACTTTCCACTCCATTTTCATTCCTACTCCAAGGTTGCCCCGTTACAACATTCCATCAGATACAAAGGAAAACTAACACGCATGCTAATGCATCTCAATGATTCACATATCATAGCCAATATTTACTTCACAACTAAAGACAAAAGTTGTGAGAGCGTGTACGGAAGAAAAACTACTGATGGGGTCACTACGACTTAAACCCTAAACCCTAAACAGGATTAATTTCCTGGCCAGGTAGAAACCGTCGAAGGAAAGACGGCTGGCACCCTCGGATCATACGATGCTTTTGTGCAGTTCCACTAAAATCGAGCTGAGCATCCCTAATGGCAAAGATATTGAAGAAGTGTGATTGGAATAATATTACTGGCACTAGTTCATGAGACATAAACTCATCACAAGTAGAAGCCGGTAGAAGTAGAGAAAGATCGACATGGAGATGGAGCTACGTGGGGAGCTGCGGCAGTGGAGCAAGCCGGTTCCAAAAGGAAGATGGACTACCTGGGACGTCGGGCTGTAGCTAGAAGGGCGGTTGGGATGCGGCATCGGCCCATACCGCGGTGGCCCCCGATTGGGACACACCGACTATGGATTTTCTCCCTCGCCGATGTCGACCGCGTCTACGCAGAACATTGTTCCCTTCCCCCAGCTGCGGGATTAGGCCGGATATGTGACCAGTGGTGTGGCCACCGTCGTTCTATACTTGTGAAGAGAGCAACCCAAGCAAGTAGGCTTGTAGCTTAGGATCCTTCTAGTGTATATATAGTGGTTTTCTTTTTCTCTCCATATCAACCATTTTATATTGCATACGTGTCATTGAAGAGTGAAATGATGGTTGCTTCTTCCGACTAACTTACTGTTTGATTTGACTGCTCCTTTAGTGGCCCCTACACGTACTCCCCCTACGTGTATGCAACAGTCACACGTACACATGGACGCAAAACCGCGCGCGACGCCCTAATGCATGCATGTCCGAGCACAAGACGGAACACACACGGTCACGCTCAAGTGCTCAACCTACACGTGCATGCACACACATACTCAGCCAGGGTGAGCTAGTGACCGTATAAACACCGGAAAATGTATATATTGAGCGCAATGAGCGTATTATGAAGTCCACTGGCCGTATTTTTACAAATATACAGTGACAGACATTGTATTTATCTCGTTTGAAATTAAAAGCCATATTAACCGGAGAGGAGGCAGTATGGACTAGCATTACTTTGCTGTGTCCCGTCAACTTGCCGAACGAGGAGAAGCTTGCAGGACGGGAGAAGCTTGCGCGCGGTGGCTCGTAGGACAAGGAGAAACTTTTGACTAATGCAAGCTCTCCCTCGCTCAGGCAGTGGACGTGCAACAGTTAATTTGGTGTCAGATTGCCAGAAGCATGCACTATACTAGTACTATTATTGTTCGACTTCCCGAAGAGGCGAACAACCAAGCGCAAAGTTTACTAGTACTAGTACTACTACTATAGTCTATAGAGGTATGTATTATACTAATACTAGGAACCGGATGGAGGAGCGTCTGCACTCTTATTATATTTTTTAAATGTGATAAAGCAATCTTCAACACATTTGGTTCTCTTCGAGGGTTCTCGCATGTGATAATGGAAGTTGATTGCATGGAACACTCGCCACAATTCTCGCTTAATTCTGGCTCATATCCTATTACAAATAGGAGCGCTCGGTAATATTTCCTCTTTTTTTGTTATTCAGCATGTAAACAGGTCAGCAAACCTTGCGGCGCATCTTTGTGCGAACCGTGCTTGCTGCACTTCGAATGTGGCCGAGAGCTGGCTTGATGAAACACCCCGCTTCCTACTTCTTTTTGTGCGGGGTACCTCGCTTCCTAGTGACCAGTGTCTTGGCTGATCGTCCTAAGAATGCTTATATATGAATAAAGCTCTCTCATTTACCCGCAAAAAAGATTAAGCCATATTAACCGGAAAGGAGGGAGTATGGACTAGCACTACTTTTTGGTGTGTCCCGTCAACTCGCAGAACGAGGAGAAGCTTGCAGGACAAGGTGAAGCTCGCTTACGCCTTTTGACTAATGCATCGTACCCTCGCCCAGGTGGTGGACATGCATCAGTTCATTCGGTGTCAGATTGCCAGAGGCATACAGTGTAGTACCGAACATGCGGAGTACCATCATTATTCGACTTCACGAAGAGGCGAAGAGCCAAGCGCAAGGATTAGTAGTACGAGTAGTACTACTACTAGAACCGCATGGTGGAGCCTCTATACTCTTATTTTTTTTAATCTTTGATAAAGTACACATTTATTCCGAAGAAGGGCGGAAAACGGCAGCCCAACATGTAATGATGATATCGACCAACCATGCTCGAATATATCTTGGCCTCCGTGCGAGCCCGTCTATGTGTTCTCGCTCCTCGTCTCTCTCAAGGAACGGCGGGTTGGCCATTTTGCCGTCAATTGAGATTGGTTTGCTCACACTCTGGTCCCACATGTCAGTGATATGCCAAGAGGAGGTGCGTTGACTGACTGGCCATACGCGTACTTGGTTTTGCACCTTCATACTACTCCCTCCGTCACAGTTTATAGGGCGCGCTTCATTATGATGCATTTCTCTCAATGCATTTCCACCACCAGAGAGACTTTAGACGCGTTTGGTTTAATGCTCAATTAATTAGGGCGTGGTAACCGCAATCAAGTCCACAATTTTCTCTCGATGTACTACGGAGTGGAGTAAGTGCATGCATGTGTGTACCCAGGGTGGAAGCACTGCATGCATGTGTGTACGCATTATTTCCTCTAGTAATAGACGCCGTGCTATAACTACCAATGCTATTTTTCAGGCCGATCGCTAGTCGCCTTGGTCCCAGAGATTTTTTCTTTTTCTGAAGCGCGCTCTATAAACAGTGACGGATGGAGTAGTATGAGCGGATTCAAAGAAGAGCGTATTGATGGTTGCTTCTTCCGAGCAACTTACAGTGGGAAAGGTGGGGCTTATGATTTGACTGCTCATTACTCACTATTAATGCGGCGCAACGACCGGGCTGAGTCTCCCATGCGGCTGTGCACTACCCCTCGGTTCTTAAATATACTCCGGAGTATTTGTCTTTCAGAGATTTCAATGAGTGACTACTCAAATATTTGTCTTTTTAGAGATTCAAATGGAGGACTACATATGGATGTATATAGACATATTTTAGAGTGTAGATTCACTCATTTTGCTCCGTATGTAGTCACTTGTTGAAATCTCTAGAAAGACAAATATTTTGGAATGGAGGGAGTACACATACGAAGCAAAATGAGTGAATCTATACTCTAAAATATGCCCATTTGAAATTTGTAAAAAGACAAATATTTAGGAACGAAGGACTATAATTTTGTGCATGGCACATGGACCCGGATGCCGAAGAGGCTTCTGGCAATGCTATCAAGCTTCCAGCATTTGTTTACATAATTGACGTACTATACAAATAATTTTCCAGCGACATGAAATTGTACAATGGTGTGAGCTTTCAGCTTTTGTTTCGTGTGTCTTGCCATCGATGCTTTTTCGGAAACAATAAAAAGCTAACGTCCTTGCTAATGCATCTCAATTATTAGCAGATCAGAGCTAATATTTACATCACAACTGAAGACAAAGTTGTGAGAAGGTGTTAAATTAAAATTGATCCATGCTTTCACTGCCAGCAACGTCCCCCCAGCTCTGTCTAAATCAACAAGGCATGTTGGGAAAAAAGTAGCTGTCTGGAGCATGCAACATTCCGATCATTTTGTGCAGTTCCACTAAAATAGAGTCGAGCATCCCTGTTCCAAAGCTATTAAGTGTGATTACGATAATAGAGGACTGCCGATGAAACAATAAACACAAAAATAGAAGCCGGTCACCTTTGCAGTCTCTCTTAAGACAAACTAGTTGGAGAAGATTAGGCTCGGAGTTGGATGAGGAGGATAGAGCAAAACCAATCTCCCTTTGTGCAGTCGCACTGAAATATAGAGACGTTGCTTGTGTGACATTTTGGTAGAACTGCACAAAACACTCTTAAGAAAAAAGTGATTTGTGTAGTTCACCAAAAGGTCGGAATAACAATGAGGTGAAATGGATAGCCCTGTTTGCAAAAAAGAGGTAGAAAGGAAACAATTACTGGTCAATAACAGTTGATGACACATGCGACGAGAAAAAAAGCATATTCCTTGTCCTAAGGGAAGATAACAACACCGTTGTGTTTGTCCAAAACGGTGTGAGGACGAGATTGCAGTATGGAAAGTATGCTGGACGAGCTACGTTTTGGGCAAAGAACTATGGAAGATCCACATGCAGCGACGTGGGAAGACGGGCAGTGGAGCAAGGCCGGAGGGGATACCTGGAGGTCGTCGGGATGTAACTAGGTGAGCGGCGGCGGGGGGAATCTGCCCATACTGCGGCAGCGAGCAGGTGGCGTAGGCCCTACCACGCCGGAGCTTGGTCTGAGAGAACGACGTGTACCGCAGATCGGGATGTGCTGCTTCGGCGCCGTCGAACGGAGAAACGATGCACGTCCTCCCTTTCCGCCGGTAGACGGGATGCGGCCGGATCAGTGACCAACGGTGAGAGAGAGAGAGAGAGAGTCCACCGCAGCCTTGTGTGAGATACTCTGAAGAGAGACAAACCAGGTAGGCAGGCTCCATTGTATATAGTGGAGTGGACTACCTTTTTCTCCATAAAAATCGTTTTATATTCTGTGTACGTGCCATTGAGCGATATAACTTTATTTAAAAATAACGCGCCAACGCATCAAGTCGAACTTTGTTTCGTGCACGCGTGGTACACGGCCTCCGTAGGTAAACAACCACTACACGCGTTCAAGTTAGCACGTGGGCTGCCATTTCGTACATAAATGAGCTCCACCGTGTACCCGCGCGGGTGTGGCTGGGCACGAAGCGTGAGTACGTGCACGGTGCACCTATTCTCTTCTTGTATACGTACACCACCTATGTGGGGTTGTGTGAGAGAGATACAAACGTAGAGAGATATAGTGTGTGGGTTCGTGAGAGTTTTTTTTGGGGGGGGGGGGGTTCAATCAAAAAATGTAGCATATGCAATGTGTGTGAAATAGAGTCCTGGATAAATCATATATATAGAGGGGGCGATCCACGAGAAGAGAGTGGAGGTATCATCGGCTTGAGGTGTCCATAGAATCAAAGAGAGGGATGATGTGTGTGTGTGTGCGCGCGCGCGATCGATAAAGAGTGCCATCGAATTTGTGTGTGCCCATGTCAAAGATATAGAGTGGCTGGCCTACTGGAGCGTGAGAGGGGACTGGTGCAATTTGTCTCTGTGGCATGGATACCCACCTACAGCGCTCGACTATCGGTGTGTGGTCGGGGGGGGGGGGAGGGAGGCCTAGGTACAATGGCTGGTATATGTGTGGAGGAGGAGAGAGGCCTACCTCATGTATTAAGGGAGATCAATCTACCTCATGTATTAAGGGAGATCGATCAGCATCCATGCATATGTGTAGGAGAGGAATAAGGTTGGGAGAGAGACAGAGCTAGAGTGTTGGAGGGGGTGGTAGTGGAGTTGCTTCTAACAAATGGTGGGATAGGCTTGCTAGACAACCGGAGGGCACGCCTGCAATATCAATAAGAGAGGGGATGGCTGCTTGTCTGTGCACGTGCGTGTGAGAGACGGGTCAGGAGGCATGCAGGAATGATGAGGGGGGACAATATGGCTGTGGTAAGTAGACATAACTACATAGGAAGATCAATCGTCCTTTTTCAGAGAAAGGAGAGACATAACTTGTGAGGTACGTCGATAGATGGGGGGGATAGTTAAAGTCGACCTAGGTATATGTTGGGAGATCGATCGGTATACATGCATGTGTGTGTTAGAAGCAAATGAGGCACGAGGAGGAGGATAGAGAGAGAGAGGGATGCATCTAGGAGGTGGTGCGAGAGTCATACTATATCGAGGGGGAAGGAGTGTGCGAGTACGAGATCGATGAAAAGAGTGGTGGGAGTGAGGCATGGATGGTGATAAGAGAAGAGGGGAAGCTTGTGTTTGTGCTAGGCACACCTGGCTAGAGAGGCATATCGATCGATGTGTGCCGTAAAGAAGGAGCTGGGGGGCTACACACACCGTGCGTGAACGACCTAAAGTGAAAAGACGAATTTGCGCGATGGAGCTAGAGAATGCTGAGGGAGGGTGAGAGGGATGCGGGCGTGTGCATGCACGAGAGAAAGTTAGCGCTAGCTACAAAGATAAGAGGATTGTGTGGGTGTGAAAGACGAATAGAGATCATACTTCATTATAAAAAGCGAATTCGGATATTTGAAGAATTTATCATAGTGTTTTAAACCGACGCACGTGTGAATATATATATAACGGTGATACACATGGCGTGGTTATGAACATGTTATACTACATATAATATATTTTATCTCTACTCTTATAAAAAACGGAGTTGTTGATGATGGTGTGCCTGCCATCCTGCAATATAGGCCGTCCGATTTATATCTGACGGATAGGAAGGAAACTATGGCAATTTTGAAAAAAGATACCCACACCCCTCTCCATATTTGCAAATTAGGCCTCCCCTTGATCACGTTGATGTTCTGTGGAACGCATGGGCATCTTGCTAGTACTACATATAATATATAGAACATTGATCATAATTTGGGCTAATGTGTGGCTTTTGCAGCTCAGGTCTAAATACTTGTCATAATGTAGGGGGCGGGGCACTATACTATGTGTGATAAACACGGTGTACGTATGGAACATGGTTTAGATTATGAATATATAGTTAGTACATCAAATGTACTATTATTTGGAATCAACATCAAGTGTATTCAAAAAATAGAATTCGAGTTCATGTAGTACACATAGTTCATATCTATCTCTATAGTAATCATGTGGTGTGTTATTAAGGTAATACACGAATGATGGTTGAAGTTGGCAACAATCATGATTGTAGATTCTTATTGAAATAGAGAAACGAATTCAAATTCAGTTCGAATTGCAGCGGTAGTATAGACATTTGGAATGCACTAAAATGTTGGTATGAGTAGGTTACATGCATTATACAGCAAGCGAAAAAATTTAATTGGACATAACATGGATTCATACTCCCTCCTTCCATCTATATAGGGCGTAATGCGTTTTTTAAGACTGCCTTTGACTATTGAGAAGATTAATAGTACATGACATGCACAATGTGAAAATTATATCATTGAAAGAACCTTTCATAGACGAATTTAACAGTGTGCTTTGTGTAAGTTGCATGTCATATATTATTGCTCTAATATTTGGTCAAAGTTAGCATCGAAAAACACATTAGGCCCTATACAGATGGAAGGAGGGAGTAGCTTTGAATAGCATTTTTATAGTAAAACGGGGCAAGACTCTCTCTTTGTGTGGTGTGAATAGTTTTATTTTTTTCGTTTTCTTTTTGGTTGAGGGAAGTGCGAATTGATTTGGTACGTACAAGTACAATATTACACGTTAAGCTTGTCCCTAAAATTCAACCCGCGCCTTATTATATCCCGAAAATTCAGATATCGTGCTCCCAAAACTGGCGCCTTCACAACCCGCGCCTTGCTATCCCGAAATTACAACGCGCGCGAAAACTCCCTCCAGCTGCCAAGTCCCGACACACGAAATCCCCCTTCTAACCCTGAGCCGAAAGGGTCGCTAGTTCAAATCGGTGGGGGGTACTTTTGTAACACACCCTACATTTTGGACAAGCGCGTCCCTAAGTCATGGTTCACCTCCTCCCATCACCTCCTTTTGCCATTCAAAATCCCAGGCCGCCATAACCTCTCCCCTCCAGCCGCAAAACCCCACCCTCCTCCGTCCGCCACCTCACCGCTGCCCAGCCGGAGCCTCTTCCCCGACGACGTCGTCCACCGCAACAGCTCGACGTCCCTCGTCCACCTCCCCGGATGAGGATCCGTTGTCCATCTTGTCGTCCCGCCGGTTCAGCCGCCCCGTCCTCCACCTCCAAGGAGCTGCTCCGATGATCACCTCGTCTATCGCGGCTGCTCCATCCCCACAGCGCCGCCTTAACCTACTCCACCGGAACCGTAGCATCCTCACCGACTCCTCGGACGCAGCCGAGGCCTACTCGGCGCCACCAAAGAGATTGTACACTCATCGCATCACACCTTCTCCTTAACTCGACCTCCCGGCGCCGACGGTGCTCCATCCCGCACCCCCATGGAGCGGCTACCTTGAAGCCGGCGCGGCGGGCGTCATCTCCACGGCGACTCTCCCCTAGTGTGAGGCCCCTTCGGCGGCGGCGGCCATACCAGCCGGATCTGCTGCTGCTACTCCGGCTCTCGCTCGATCGCTCGCTGGCCCAGCTGCTGCTGCTCCGTCTCTCGCTCGCTCGCGCTGCTGCTGCTCTCCCCCTCGCTCGTGCTACTGCTGTGCTCCGATTTAGCTACACTTCAGTCGACTGAATCAACTTTTGGGTCAGCCGATTTTCAAGGGTGGGGGGGGGGCTCGCCGGAGTTAAGGAAGAACCACCCGCAGCGGGGACGGGGGCTCGCCCCAGAGGTACCCCACTATCTATCTTAGGGTTCAGGGTGGGGGCGGGGGACCTAGAGGGCTGGCCGGGGCGGCGGCGGCGGGGAGTTGTTTTGGGGCGGCGAGGTGGCGCTGGGGCCGGGGGTTCGGCCGGTGGTGGCTGGCGGCTCAGGGGGGTGCAGGTTGAAGATGAACTGCATGCCCTCCCTAAACTACATGTCAAGTGCCTCTCTGCTACCATTGCGTTCAGTTTTCACAGTAACATTCAGATTCCAGAGTAAATTTCAGTTTCGACAGTTAAGTTCAGAGTCAACAGTTTTTACCTCATCTGTTGTAGTCAGGTGGTTTTTGGTGATGTAAATTTTACATCTATTTTACATCATCTATTGGAGATGCTATTAGAATCCCACTTGAGATTGACGATGTCTGTCTTGTGCTGCTTCAGCCTTGACGTCTTACGGCTCACCGGAGCTGCTCCAACGACAGAACGATCCATCACAGTAGAGCAGTGCCCTGGACGCCGTCTACAGATTCCTCAGATCTTCCTCCACACCTCCGACAGCCACCTCTGCCTCAACTGCTTCAGTGACCAACCCAATGATGCTGAGGTTGACACGGCTACGGCAAAGAGGTTGTACACTTGTTGCATCACTTATTACTATACATTCATGTCGATCCATTAGGGCTATTTTGGTTCAACGGAAAAACATAGCAATAGGGAATTTCCCAATGGCACTCTACTATTCAATTATTCATGCATTTTGTTGAAAGGAATGAAGCAAAACATCCACCTGGACCTACTTTTCAAAATCCTATGCATGAAAACAAGACCAAGTGCATTAGTGGCAGAATAACATTCTAACTGTACGCGCTTTCATATGGTTTCACTTTATTTTGGCCATGTTTCTTTGCATTCCTCTGCTCTTCCAATTCCTGTAAACCAAACACCCAAGTTGACAGAAATCCTTTGTTTACAAATGCTCTATTTACCATGTGCATTCCTATCCTATTCCGGTGTTTTTCCTGTCCCTGCGTTTTTAGAATCATGCAAGCCAAATGAGCCCTTATAGAATTACTTCAGTTACAGGTAGGTGTCGAAGGGAACTTTGTGTGGTTTGTCCTGCTCCTGCCGCGACGTCGTCCACCTCACCTGAGCTGCTCCATCGACAAAAACATCCACCAAACCAGACATCACGACTCCTGACCGTCTTTCGCCACCTCAGATCTCCTTCCCTGCCGCCGGCACCCACCGCAACGGCATCACCATCATGGACTCAGCAGATGAACCCGAGGAGTACACGGGTCCACAAGAGAGGTCGCACTCTTTTGTTTCTGCTTATGTTATGCATTGCTTAAAATTACCTGCTACTTTATCGTCCTGTTCACCTCTTGGACTCCAAGTCAGGTCTGAATTAATGTTCAAACTTGAGTTCTAAATTAGTTGTGGGGCACATATCGAGGAAGCAATGAATAGTATCTCTGTCTAATATCTGGTTCACCTAGGGTATGCCTATGTTGTTCATCTTGGGTGGGAAAAAATAGTAAAGCAATCATCATCTGTCTTTTTATTAAATTAAAGCAATCATCAGCATGCTATCATTATTTTTGGATCCATCCAGTGGTTGTTACCATCACTCTAAATTTTTGCATGCTCTCCTTACATAATCTCACCATATTTTTTTCGTATGCATGTCAGATATTGTACAGTCATGCTGAACATGTAGAGAAAAAGAGAAGAGTTTTGCGCGGCAATACAATGTCATGCAGACATCGCTTCATGGTGGGTTCAATGGCAAACCCTCCCCACCCCTCTCCAGATTGTAATCCAGAGGAAGATATCTGTTCTGAGGTGGATTCAGACACCGTTGACCACTCCTATTTACCCCCCAAGGTGTTTGCTCTACCTTGGCATGATGATGTTAGTCATATCATGCATATGTTGCCTTGCAGTGCCTACATTTGACATCATATATGTCATCTGCTTAGTTTAGACATGTTCTGTAATGCCATCTGTTTAGTTTCTATATCATATATGGGAATTATGCAATCTCATGTCTTTTAGCCAGCCATAATATATGTGAGATGTGCAATGCCATCCTGTTTAACCAGGCATCATATATTTGAATGATATCTTGCCCATCCTTTTCTTCATTACATTTCCATTTGTCGACAATGTTTGTACATTAAACTACTCTTCCTGTGAATCAGCCATTTGGGTGGGAGATTGAAAAATCTGGAGTGAAAACAAGGCCTTCAGAGCAGACAGTGCTACCTGTCGAAGCAGATCTCTTGTTGGGTCCCGATAGCTCCTCGGAGATGGATTCAGAGACAGATGACCGGTCCTATTCCCCCACCGAGGTGTATGCTCTAACTTGGCACAGTTATACTGCTCATATCATGCATATGGTGTCTTGCATTGCATAGTTTAGACATCATATACACAATATTCAGCACCATGTTCTTAGTTTAGACATCATATCTAATGCCCTCTGTTTAGCATATGAATCACATATGTGAATTAAATGATGCGATCCTGATTACTTAGATAACATGTAGGTGAATTATGTCATGCGATCCTGTTTAGTTATTCATCATATCTTTGAATTATGTTATGCTATGCTATCCAGTTTAGATAGACATCATATATGTGAAATTATGTCATGCTATCCGTTTTAGTTAACCAATATACATGTCAACTATTTCATGTCCTCTTTTTTCCACACTATCTATTGCATCTGTCTCTCATACAATGTCTGTACATTCAACTATGTTTCCTGTTTATCAGCCATTTGAATTGGAGCGGGTGATGCCAGTATCTAACAGACTAAAAACACGGTCTTCAAATAAAACAGTGCTACCTCTTGGTGGCGATAGCACCCCGGTTCTACATGCACGAGAACCCTACCACACATAACCCAAACTCTCGCAGACTGTACCCCTACTGCGATGGAGAGAGAACCAGCTTCACCAAATCTAACCCCAACCCAGCAGATAGTAACCCAGGTCCTGTTGACACAACACCATCTCCACCACAGAGCTCCCAAATAAGAGCAGTTAGTAAGGCAGCTCCAGTGCCCAAAGGGCCAGTACTACCACAGCAAACCCCAACTCCACGAGTTAGTACGCCTATTCCTGTGGAGGAAGCACAACCAGCTAGTCGTAGTTTAGCATCTATCGCATTTGATGTTGTTAAATCGTATGTGCGTATCTTCCCATCTTGGAAATATTATACTGAAGATGAAGGAAAGTGCCAGTTGCAGGTGTTTGTCCAGGAGTTATGTGTAAGTAATGTTATTCATGGCAATTACTTTGCTTTGTCCCATACATCCTACCTCCATGATGGTTATCATACAGCAAATTTTCCCATTTTTCTCAATAGAGAAGGACCGATTTGGAAACTCAGGATGAGGTAACCTATGCTAATACCTCTGCTATCTTCAAGAAAGCTTGGTGGCAGTATCGGAATTACCTGAAGAAAACGTACTTCACCGCCAAAGAAACTCATCAAATTCCCTTACGTTCTCCTGAGACACATTTACTGGACGATGACTGGGAACGCCTTGTTCTGTACTGGTCCCGAACCAAGAATGTGGTAAGGTCTATGAGCTCTTTTCTATTTTTAAGTACTATATTCTTGCGTCTTACTGTACTCTGTTCATGTAGAACAAGTGCCTAAACCTGAAGAACAACTGTTCTAATTTAAGATTCCATTGCTATCATAGTTCAAAAAAGCGCTAGGCGTTAATTGTGCATTTTGCCACCGCCTTGCGCTTTACTGACCAAAGTGCATGCTTATGCGCAGTTATGCATAGATTAAGCGTACTTATGCGCAATGCGTTTTGCCAACGCCTAGAGCCTAGGCGCGCTTAAGCGCTCGCTTAGGCGCGCCTTTTTTAACTATGATTTCTATCATGCATACTGCTTTGCTCTTCTATCACTGTATTTACTCATACAAACTTATTTTTAAATTGAAGGATCCAATCAAAACTCCAATGGCAGCAGGTATGTTCACACATGTTTCTTTAACAGGCTTGATCTTATCAATAGCTCTGTTGATTTCAATTTCAATTGTGTATACAATTGACTTCTCATATCATGCACATTACTAGCATCAGAACAGAGCCAATAGTGTTGTTGTACATGTAGACCCGTGGTACCCATCTGAAATCTTGTTGTGCCGTGTAGTTTCCCACGCTTTGTATTCTTTCACTACTGCTTTGTCTTGAACTGATATGATTTGAACCGTGTCTCTATTTTGATTTGGCAAGACAATGCAGTGACCATAGGACATAGATATATGTTTGTTTGATGCTTTTATTATGTACTAGTACTTGGCAATAGAAGACTTGGTAGTTTAATCCTGTCCACCTTACTAATGAACTGGTTCACCAAAATGAGTTTCATATACTAGTACATGCTAAACCTGTTATGTGTCTGCTTGTTTCTTCTTTTAGAATGCTGACAGAATATTGGGGAAGAGTGCCTTATTAAGCAATGTTAAAGGAAATAATGCAGATAAGGTTCAGGATAGTGACACATCCTTGTTGGTCTCCAACAAAGCTGATAAAACAGCTAAGACTATCTCGAAGACAGTGAGACAACCCCAAAGTCCTGTCTTGGTTTAGTGTTCGAGTTACTGGCCACTACCGCTTGCACAAGCTATTCAAACTCACTGTCTGAATCAGTTCAGTTTCTTGGGTCTCAACTACAAGTTGAAAGACATCGATCAGCTGTGCTGCGACAAGAAGCGGAAGGACTGCGGAAGTCCCTGGAGCATTCAGATGCATACTTTCTGGTGCAACAGCAAGCGTTGGAGAATTTTAACGCCAAACAGGACAAAGCTAATAAGCTTGCTAAGCTTTTTGCCAGCATGGTGGATATCCAGGGTAACGTTTCTTGAGCTCTTCTGAAGTTGTTTCAGTTATGCTCTTGTTTTGCTACCGCGTTTATTTGCACTGGTGGCCAATTTTGACGGCCAGTGTATGTAATATGCTGCTTTGTTCCCTATATTTGCACTGGTGGCGAACTTTGATGCCCAGTGGATGTAATATGTGTAATAGCGGTAATAGGCTACCGTTAATTGCTTGCTTATTTATTTCCTTATTGTATTGTTTAGTTGTTTGCTTGTAGTCACTGCAGTTCTTTTTCTGTGTTTTTCTATTGGCCACAATAACCTAACTTTGGAAACTAGGCCAAAATAATCATGGCAACACACGAACTGTTGTAACCATGGGCCTCCTGCGGGCCGTATGATCCATGGGCCTTCTACGGGCCATAGGATCCATTGGCCTTCTATACGGGCCGTAGGATCCATGGGCCTTCTACGGGCCGTACGATCCATGGGCTTTTATGGGCCGTAGGATCCATGGGCCTTCTACGGGGCGTATCATCATTTCGCCAATCATGGGACGTACTATTCATGGACAATAACGGCCGATTAATAGGCCGTATTTGATAACTCTATGAAAACATCCCAATGGTTTTTTTTGACATGAAAACGGCCCAACGTATTAACGGGCCACAAACGGGCCAACTGTAACCACGGGCTGAATTTGGCCCACAAGCAGAAAATGACAGTAACGGGTCGTAAGTAACCGAATGCTGGAAATGAGCCCAAGAATAAATGGGCCCTGAGAAGGCCGAAAGATAACATGGGCCGGAAACGGCCCAACGGAATAATGGGCCGTTAATGTGTATGAAGTGATACACTATTCATTACGGGCCAGTTTCACCACGTGTCGTTAATGGCTATAAAGTGATACACTGTTCATTACGGGCCAGTTTTACCACGGGCCGTTAATGAGCCGAGAGTTACTAAGGGCCTCATATGGGCTGAAAGACGTCATGGGCCATACATGGGCCGGAAGTTAAAACGGGCTGGAATTATATTGGACGGCCCAGATGACACTACTGGGCCTAATTCGGATAGGCCGTAAACGGGCCCTGGGTTAGCGGGCTGTAAATGGGCTATATGTGAATAGGCCGTTAACAGGCTTGCCGTGGGCCGGCCCGCCACCTTTTGACCAAGTCAAACGGACCGGCCTTTTCACAGGAATGGGCCTCTGTTGGGTCGTGCCACGTGTCGACATATCATAGGCGCGTTGGGTCCAATGAGTGGATGACATCTGTCCCAACGGTGAGTCGACACGTGTTTCCTCCAGCCAATGATGATTTTACACGTGGAAAATCCCCATTGGTCGGGGCTGTTAACGGGTTACCGGATCCAAAACCGGACCCGATAGCTTAACAGCGTTCCGTTACGGTGGATGCCACGTGTCGGTCACCCTTGACGAAAGCACTTCTGTGACGCGCGATTTATCGTCATGGAAGTGGACACTTCCGTGATGATAATTTTGGTAATGTCATGGAACACTTCTACGACAGCACAGGTATGACTATCTTGATTCTGTCATAAATTTGTCATGGATGTACATGCATGACAGAAAACGTGACCTACTGTGACAAACACGTATCATCACGGAAGTGTATTTTTTTGTAGTACACATAAGAGGAGTTAGGGTAAGCATATGAATAAGCAGAGAAATTCTTCGAGGACTTATGAACATAATGGTTAGAAGAATAATGCTCATATTCGTAGCCCTTAGATCTTCCCTGCGAAACATAAGTGTTAGTACGATGATGTTCATATGAGGATTTTGATCCATGTGAGGACTTGGATCCATATGAAGAATTTGGTCCATATGAAGAATTTGATCTGGGGTTCCTATTCTTCACAAGTGGTGTCATGATGACATTCACCTGAAGACTTTCAAGGCAGCTTTTGGGAACCCAGGTTTTCTTCATAGGAGAACCGCTCCTGCAGTAGTGCCAATATATCTAGCAAATACTTCACCATTCTGATTTTTGAACAGCTTATAGTTGGAGTCAAATGACTCATCAGAAGAATAAGGAGATTCACATGTAAAGCCAGATAAAGTAGATGGATCAACTGGAGGTCCCTTTGCGGCAACCCATGAGGTTTTGGGGTACTGCTCAGGCTTCCAGTATGTTCCATCAACATTGAGTTTCCTCTCAGAGGCAATACCCTCGTTCCTAGGGTTCCTGTTGAGGATCTTCTTTTTAAGCACATCACAAAGAGCCTGATGCCCTTTGAGGCTTTTGTACATGCCTGTCATATATAATTCCTTCAGCCCTGCATTGTCAGTGATACTAGCAATATCCTCAGATGAAGAATTAGCAGCAATAGAAGCATTTGAACTTTCAGGTGAAGAATTAGCAGATTCACGTTCAATGCACTTCAAACATGGAGGAATGAATTCTTCCCGAGCAGCGCTGATTTGTTGAGCAAGTAATGAATCACGCTCCTTCTGAAGATCTTCATAACTCACCCTTAGCTTCTCAAGATCTTGCTTTCTTTGAAGAAATTCATAAGAAAGCTTCTCATGATCAGATAAGAGAGTGTTATGATGACTTTTAAGGTTTTCAAACTTAGACTGAAGTCTCTGAAGATTTCCAGTCAAGGTTTTAGTGCGATCCATTTCTTCACCCAACATATCATCACTCTCATCAAGAACATGTTGAACTTTTTCCAAACCTCTTTGTTGTTTAGTGGCAAGGGAAGCAAGTTTGGTGTAGTTGGGTCCAAATTCATCAGCAGATTCATCATCACTAGACTCAGACAGGTAGCATTCAGTTACCTTGGCACTTTTTGCCATAAGACATAGTGCAGAGGATGATGATTCGGACTCGAAAGTCATAGCCTTACGCGATACCATGAAATCCTCAAACCAGGGATCACGATCAGTTCTGTGACCTTCATAGACCTCAGAGAGTCGGTCCCAGATGAGCTTTGCATGGCAGAGATGCATAATGTTCCTGAACTGATTTTGAGACAGATAGGAGCATATGATGTCCTTCGCTGTGAGGTTGAGAAGAGTGTACTTGCGAATGTCATCAGCCTCCACCATCTTGCACAGACCGGTAAGACCAATCTCAGTGACGGTCCATAGCTCGTTGTTCATCACCATGAGTCGCTTCTTCATCATGGCCTTACATTTGGGATAATCATGACCGTCAAAGATGGGGCATGACATAGTCTTCATTCTTGCGGTCGACATAACTAAAACTCCAGGCAGTTAAACCAAAATCACACAGAACAAGGGAGTACCTTGCTCTGATACCAATTGAAAGTGCGTTAAGTTGACTAGGGGGGGGGGTGAATAGGCGATTTTTATGAATTCTTCACTGAGAAAATTCAGGGTGAGAAAATTCCTAAGCGAAGAACTACTTCCAGCGGAATAAGTACTCAGATGCATACATGACATAACATAAACATGGACATCATGATGAAATGAAAACAAACACAGAGTACAGAAAGTGTAAGACAGGATAAAATAGTATGAAGACAAACAGACTAAAGAAATTGAACTAAGGAAATTGAGAAAGTCTTCAGTCAAAGTCTTCAATCAGATATGAACAAGCACACAACACAGTAATGAGCAAAATGGAAGGGTTGAGGAAATAGAACCAGTTAGGTCGGTGAAGACAATGATTTGGTAGATCAGTTCCAACTACTGTGACAGTTGTACGTCTGGTTGGAGCGGCTAGGTATTTAAACCTGAGGACACACAGTCCCGAACACACAGTCCTCACCGTATTATCCTTGAGCTAAGGTCACACAGACCTCGCGCAATCACTCGTGGTAAGTCTTCAGGTGACTTCCAAACCTTCACAAACTCGGTCACTCTGCGATCCACAATTTCCTCTTGGATGCTCTAGACCATGATGCCTAACCGTCTGGAAGATGCACAGTCTTCAAAGGTAACAAGCGTCGGATCCACACAGGAACAATTTGTTCAGTGATGCTCAATCACTTGGGTTTGTAGGTGTTTGGGTTTGGGTTTTCCTCACTCGATGATTTTCGCTCAAAGTCCTCGGAGGATGGGATGCTCTCAATGACAAGTGTTAGTTTCTCTCGGAGCAGCCAACCAGCTAGTGGTTGTAGGGGGCGGCTATTTATAGCCTAGGGAGCTACCCGACATGATAAGACATAAATGCTCTTCAATGATATGACCGTTAGGTGGGTAGATATTTTGGGACAGCTGGCGCGTAGCACAGCAACGGTCGGAAATTTGAGGCTCAAATTCCTCAGGGCTATCATGTTCCTCACTTGTAGGCAATCCGTCGGGGTGAATTCCTAACTCCTCAGTGAGAACAAATTCCTCAGAGACAAGAAGAACTTCATCTCTGTCACTGAAGAAATTGACTGAACTGCATGAGATTTCCAATGGCTTCACTAGAAAGGATTGGTAGGTGTAGGATTTTGAGATGAGCATCACTTCGAAACTTTTCCTTAGTTTTTCCTCGACCCCCTTTAACAGTACGGTATTTCCTATGACTCAAGAAAGAGAAAATGAAACTACGAAAACAAAAGTCTTCACGCTTCATATTCCTCGCATGAATATCAAGTCTTCACGGTCTCACCAATTTCTTCACTTTCAAGGTCTTCAGAAATCCAAAGTCTTCAGTTGAAGACATTCATTTTTAGGGGTCGACTTTCTCTCTAATTATCACACTCCTCATAGACTTATTGACTTGTGTACACTCACAAATGCACCACTCCCTTAACCTATAAGTCTTCAATACACCAAAATCACTAAGGGGCACTAGATGCACTTACAAAGCCGCGTTCGGCAGGCCGAATGGCATGCGAACATAGCTGTGAGGTGGATGATAACCCACAAGTATAGGGATCGCAACAGTTTTCGAGGGTATAGTATTCAACCCAAATTTATTGATTCGACACAAGGGGAGCCAAAGAATATTCTCAAGTATTAGCAGTTGAGTTGTCAATTCAACCACACCTAGATAACTTAATATCTGCAGCAAAGTTTTAGTAGCAAAGTAGTATGGAAGTAACGGTAATAGTAGCAAAAGTAACAGTAACATTTTTGTAGTAATTGTAAGAGTGGCAACGGTAAAGTAACTAAGCAAAGAGCAATATGTGGAAAGCTCGTAGGCATTGGATCGGTGATGGAGAATTATGTCGGATGCGATTCCTCATGCAATAGTTATAACATAGGGTGACACAGAACTAGCTCCAATTCATGAATGTAATGTAGGCATGTATTCCGAATATAGTCATACGTGCTTATGGAAAAGAACTTGCATGACATCTTTTGTCCAACCCTCCCGTGGCAGCGGGGTCCTATTGGAAACTAAGGGATATTAAGGCCTCCTTTTAATAGAGTACCAGACCAAAGCATTAACACTTAGTGAATACATGAACCCCTCAAACTATGGTCATCAGCGCGAGTGGTCCCGATTATTGTCACTTCGGGGTTGCCGGATCATAACACATATTAGGTGACTATTGACTTGCAAGATAGGATCAAGAACTCACATATATTCATGAAAACATAATATGTTCAGATCTGAAATCATGGCACTCGGGCCCTAGTGACAAGCATTAAGCATAGCAAAGTCATAGCAACATCAATCTCAGAACATAATGGATACTAGGGATCAAACCCTAACAAAACTAACTCGATTACATGGTAAATCTCATCCAACCCATCACTATCCAGCAAGCCTACGATGGAATTACTCATGCACGGCGGTGAGCATCATGAAATTGGTGATGGATCATGGTTGATGATGACGACGGCGACGGATTCCCCTCTCCGGAGCCCCGAACGGACTCCAGATCAGCCCTCCCGAGAGAGATTAGGGCTTGGCGGCGGCTCCGTATCGTAAAACGCGATGAATCCTTCTCTCTGATTTTTTGCTCCCCACTCGTGAGTATATAGAGTTGGAGTTGAGGTCGGTGGAGCACCGGGGGCCCACGAGGCAGGGGGGCGTGCCCAGGGGGTAGGCGCGCCCCCACCCTCATGGACAGGGGTGGGCCCCTGGCCTTGATTCTTTCGCCAGTATTTTTTATTAATTCCAAAAATATTCTCCGTGAAGTTTCAGGTCATTCCGAGAACTTTTATTTCTGCACAAAAATAACATAACACCATGGCAATTCTACTGAAAACAGCGTCAGTCCAGGTTAGTTCCATTCAAATCATGCAAGTTAGAGTCCAAAACAAGGGCAAATGTGTTTGGAAAAGTAGATACGATGGAGACGTATCAACTCGCCCAAGCTTAAACCTTTGCTTGTCCTCAAGCAATTCAGTTGACAAACTGAAAGTGATAAAGAAAAACTTTTACAAACTCTGTTTGCTCTTGTTGTAAATACGTAAAGCCAGCATTCAAGTTTTCAGCAAAGATTATGAACTAACCGTATTCACAATAACATTTAGGTCTCATGTTTACTCATATCAATGACATAATCAATTAGCGAGCAATAATAATAAATCTCGGATGACAACACTTTCTCAAAACAATCATAATATGATATAACAAGATGGTATCTCGCTAGCCCTTTCTGAGACCGCAAAACATAAATGCAGAGCACCTTTGAAGATCAAGGACTGACTAAATATTGTAATTCATGGTAAAAGAGATCTAGTCATAGTCATACCCAATATAAATTAATAGTAATGGATGCAAATGACAGCGGTGCTCTCCAGCTGGTGCTTTTTAATAAGAGGATGATGCCTCAACATAAAAGTAAATGGATAGGCCCTTCGTAGAGGGAAGCAGGGATTTGTAGAGGTGCCAGAGCTCGATTTTAATGCAGAGATAAATATTTTTGAGCGGCATACTTTCATTGTCAACATAACAACCGAGAGATCTCGATATCTTCCATGCTACACACATTATAGGTGGTTCCCAAACAGAATGGTAAATTTTATACTCCCCCATCAACAAGCATCAATCCATGGCTGGCTCGAAACAACGAGTGCCTCCAACTAGCAACAACCCTGGGGGAGTTTTGTTTGCAATTATTTCGATTTGATTTGCTTAGAGCATGGGACTGGGCATCCCGGTGACCAGCCATTTTCTTGTGAGTGAGGAGCAGAGTCCACTCCTCTTGAGAATAACCCGCCTAGCATGGAAGATACAAACAGCCCTAGTTGATACATGAGCTATTTGAGCATACAAAACAGAATTTCATTTGAAGGTTTAGAGTTTGGCACATACAAATTTACTTGGAATGGCAGGTAGATACCGCATATAGGAAGGTATGGTGGACTCATATGGAATAACTTTGGGGTTTATGGAAGTGGATGCACAAGCAGTATTCCCGCTTAGTACAAGTGAAGGCTAGAAAAAGACTGGGAAGCGACCAACTAGAGAGCGACAACAGTCATGAACATGCATTAAAATTAATAAACATTGAGTGCAAGCATGAGTAGGATAGAATCCACCATGAACATAAATATCGTGGAGGCTATGTTGATTTTGTTTGAACTACATGCGTGAACATGTGCCAAGTCAAGTCACTCGAATCGTTCAAAGGAGGATACCACCCTATCATACCACATCACAACCATTTTAATAGCATGTTGGCACACAAGGTAAACCATTATAAACTCATAGCAAATTAAGCATGGCATAAGCAATTATAATCTCTAATTGTCATTGCAAACATGTTTCATTCATAATAGGCTGAATCAGGAATGATGGACTAATCATATTTACAAAAACAAGAGAGGTCGAGTTCATACCAGCTTTTCTCATCTCAATCGGTCCATCATATATCATCATTATTGCCTTTCACTTGCATGACCGAACGGTGTGTATAATAATAATAGTGCACGTGCATTGGACTAAGCTGGAATCTGCAAGCATTTAATACAAAGGAGAAGACAAGGTAACATGGGCTCTTTGTTAAATCAACAATAATGCATATAAGAGCCACTTCAACATTTTAATCATGGTCTTCTCCTCTCGACCCACAAAGAAAAATAAAGAAATAAAACTATTTACACGGGAAAGCTCCCAACAAGCAAAAGAAGAACAAGAAATCTTTTTGGGTTTTCTTTTAATTGATACTACTACAGGCATGGAAAGTAAACTAGCTAGAAGCTACAACTATTTTTTTTGTTTTTCTTAAGTTTTTTCAAACACACAAGAAGAAAGCGAGAAAACAAAATAAACTAGCATGGATATTACAGTGAAAAAGTATGAGCACCGACAACTAGAATGAGTGTCTGAACATGAATGTAATGTCGGTGAGAGATACGTACTCCCCCAAGCTTAGGCTTTTGGCCTAAGTTGGTCTATGCCCATGGATCAAAGTGGTCCTCTCGAGTGTACTGAGGAGGATCCTCGGGGTGCCACTGGTTGGCGAGCTCCTCCGGATCCCACTGATAAACCGACTGCCGATAAGGGTCAGGAGATGGCTCAGGCTCAGGCTCTGGGGATCGTGTTCGCTCCCAATATGCATAAATGTCATCGGGCAGGATGATGTACGTGCCTGAATAAATATTAAACAAAGAAGGCGCAGGCAGGGTAATAATCTGACAAGTCTTTTCACTGAATACTAGGTTATAAATGAGTCTCTTCTCCTCATCATTGCAAATGAAATCATGTGCTACCATACTTTTATAGTCTAAGAAAATAGGGGGCATCAACTTTTCTTCTTTCTCATAGTGTCTAATAGGTATCTCAAAATATTTAGCAAGACGCGAAGCAAAGATACCTCCAAAAATGGGGCCCTTTGTACGATTTAGACTCATCCGTTTAGCAACCATAACACCTAAACTAAAAGTTCTGTCACGGAATAGAGCATGGCACAAAATGGCGAGGTCAGGAGCACTGAGGCCCCCACTGTTCCCACGGCCAATTAAACATCTACTAGCAAATATTGCATAGTAACGTAGAACAGGGAAATGTATGCTAGTAGTTCTTGCTTCTGACAATTTTCTCGTTTCCCCTACAACAATCATATCAATAAATCCTGCCACATCTCTAGGATGTGGTTCCTCTATGCTGCCCTCAAAGGGCAACTTGCAAACCCCACAAAAGTCATAAAGTGACATCTCCTTATACTCATCATATAAATAAAAATCCAGCGAAGGTGGTGATCTCCTAGCATGGAAATGAAAATTTTGCACAAAAATATTAGTGAGTAGGAGATACTTATCGAGCTAGTCGTGGAGGAAGTCGGTGAGGCCTGCATTCTCAACCAAACAATAAAAATCACCATGAATCCCGGCTGCTCTCAAGAACTCATCACAAGGCCGAACCTCCGCGGTGCGAGGAAGATTATATTTGGGCCTCTTATCCTCTTCACTTTGCCTGTCCTTCGAGCTTCGGCTCGAAGAGCCCCTCAAAAATCTCTTCATCATTTTCTGAAAATTTCTGAATTTTTTAGTACTTAAAATAAAAGTTAACCAAACTCAACAAAATTGATAGCAACTACTCCCACAAGTGCCTAGAGACTATATCACACATTAGAACTACTTGGGACCATATAAACTTGACATGCAAGCTCAAGAACAGGGTCACCTAGGCAGCAAAAATTTGCAATGAATGAAGCACTAGAACAAAAACTAATTGGACCATTGGAGGAGTTACATACCGAAGAACAATCCCCCAAAGCATTTTTGTGAGTGGAGCTTTGAGCAAGGAGATCAAAAATCGCAGAAAGATGAGCTAGAACTCGTGCTTGAGCTGGTTGGTGATTTTTTTGGGAGGAAGGAGTGTGTGGTTGCTGGAATAAGTGGAGGGGGCCACAAGGGGCCCACGAGGCAGGGTGGCGCGCCCAGGGGGTTGGGCGCGCCCTGGACCCTCGTGGCCAGGTGCTGGCTCCCCCTGATGTGTTCTCAGTGCCAAATATGATCAAATATTCTAGAAAAAATCATATTTCTTTTTCGGGGGATTTGGAGAACTTTTATTTTTGGGGTATTTTTTATTGCAAGGATAATTCAGAAAACTGACAGAAAAATAGTATTTTTTGCTTTATTTATTCTAAATAACAGAAAGTAAAAGGGGCCACAGAAGGTTGTGCTTTCTAACTTCATCCATCTCATGCTCATCAAAAGGAATCCACTAACAAGGTTGATCAAGTCTTGTTAACAAACTCATTCCGAATCGCATGAAACCGGAGAATTTTCAAATAGCACTAGGTTACCTCAACGGGGATATGCACATCCCCAAGAATAAGAATATCATATTTCTTCTTGACAGTAGTTAGAGGAAATTCAAAACCTCCAATAGTAATAGTTGAAATTTTTCCAATAGAATTATACTATGGACTTGAGGTTGTTTCCTCGGAAAGTGTACCGTATGCTCATTACCATTAACATGAAAGTGACATTGCCTTTGTTGCAATCAATAACAGCCCCTGCAGTATTCAAAAAGGGTCTACCAAGGATAATCGACATACTATCGTCCTCGGGAATATCAAGAATAACAAAGTCCGTTAAAATAGTAACGTTTGCAACCACAACAGGCACATCCTCATAAATACCGACAGGTATAGCAGTTGATTTATCGGCCATTTGCAAAGATATTTCAGTAGGTGTCAACTTATTCAAATCAAGTCTACGATATAAAGAGAGAGGCATAACACTAACACTGGCTCCAAGATTACATAAAGCAGCTTTAACATAGTTATTTTTAATGGAGCATGGTATAGTTGGTACTCCTGGATCTCCAAGTTTCGTTGGTATTCCACCCTTAAAAGTATAATTAGCAAGCATGGTGGAAATTTCAGCTTCCTGTATCTTTCTTTTTATTTGTAACAATATCTTTCATATACTTAGCATAAGGATTCATTTTAAGCATATCAGTCAAACGCATACGCAAAAAGATAGGTCTAATCATTTCAGCAAAGTGCTCAAAATCCTCATCATCCTTTTCCTTGGATGGTTTGGGAGGAAAAGGCATGGGCTTCTGAACCCATGGTTCTCTTTGTTTACCGTGCTTCCTAGCAACAAAGTCTCTCTTATCATAACGTTGATTCTTTGATTATGGGTTATCAAGATCAACAACAGGTTCAATCTCTACGTCATTGTCATTACTAGGTTGAGCATCAACATGAACCTCATCATTAACATTATCACTAGGTTCATGTTCATCACCTGATTGTGTTTCAACATCAGAAATAGAAATATCATTGGGATTCTCAGGTGTGTCAACAACAGGTTCACTAGAAGCATGCAAAGTCCTATCATTTTTCTTTTTCTTCTTTTTAGAAGGACTAGGTGCATCAACATTAGTTCTCTGAGAATCTTGCTCAATTCTCTTAGGGTGGCCTTCAGGATACAAAGGTTCCTGAGTCATTTTACCCCCTCTAGTCACAACTCTAATAGCATTATCATTCTTCTTACTATTTAATTCATTGAGAAAATCATTTTGAGCCTTAAGTACTTGTTCTACTTGAGTGGTAACCATAGAAGCATGTTATGAGTTTAAGTTCACCTTTAACTCTAGACATATAATCACTCAATTGTTCAATCAAATAAGCATTACATTTCAATTGTCTACCAACATAAGCATTGAAGTTTTCTTGTTTAACAATAAAATTATCAAACTCATCTAAGCAATGGCTAGCAGATTTATAACGAGGAATATCACCTCCATCAAATCTATAGAGAGAATTTACCTTTACTACCTGTGTCGGGTTATCAAGACCATGTATTTCTTCAACAGGCGGCAAATTAAGACCATGTATTTCTTCAATAGGAGGTAAATTCTTAACATCTTCAGCTTTATACCTTTTTTCTTTCATAGATTTCTTTGCCTCTTGCATATCTTCAGGACTGAGAAATAGAATACCCCTTTTCTTCGGAGTTGGCTTAGGAGTTGGTTTCAGGAAGTGTCCAATTCTTTTCATTAGTCAACATATTATTCAATAGCAATTCAGCTTGATCAACTATTCTTTCCCTGAAAACACAACCAACACAACTATCCAGGTGGTCTCTGGAAGCATCGGTTAGTCCATTATAAAAGATATCAAGTATTTCATTTTTCTTGAGAGGATGATCAGGCAAAGCATTAAGTAACTGGAGAAGCCTCCCCAAGCTTGTGGGAGACTCTCTTCTTCAATTTGCACAAAATTATATAGTTCCCTTAAAGCAACTTGTTTCTTATGAGGGGGGAATATCTAGCAGAGAAGTAATAAATCATATCCTGGGGACTACGCACACAACCAGGATCAAGAGAATTAAACCATGTTTTAGCATCACCCTTTAATGAGAACGGAAATAACTTAAGGATATAGTAGTAGCGAGTTTTCTCATCATTAGTGAACAGGGTGGCTATATCATTTAATTTAGTAAGATGTGCCACAACAGTTTCAGATTCATAGCCATAAAAAGGATCAGATTCAACCAAAGTAATTATCTCAGGATCAATAGAGAAATCATAATCCTTATCAGTAACACATATAGGTGAAGTAGCAAAAGCAGGGTCATATTTCATTCTAGCATTCAAAGACTTTTCTTTCAGCTTAGCTAATAATTTCTTAAGATCATTCCTATCATTGCAAGCAAGAAAGTCTCTAGCAGTTTCTTCATCCATAACATAACCCTCAGGCACAACAGGCAATTCATATCTAGGGGGAGAATCTTCATCATCACTTTCATCAATATTATCAGTTTCAATAATTTCATTCTCTCTAGCCCTAGCAAGTTGTTCATCAAGAAATTCACCCAATGGCACAGTAGTATCAAGCATAGAAGTAGTTTCATCATAAGTATCATGCATAGCAGAAGTGGCATCATCAATAACATGCGACATGTCAGAATTAATAGCAGAAGCAGGTTTAGGTGTCGCAAGTTTACTCAAAACAGAAGGTGAATCAAGTGCAGAGCTAGATGGCAGTTCCTTACCTCCCCTCGTAGTTGAGGGAAAAATATTAGTTCTTTCGTCTTTCAAGTTCCTCATAGTGATCAACAGATATAAATCCCAAGTGACTCAAAGAATAGAGCTACGCTCCCCGACAACGGTGCCGGAAAATAGTCTTGATAACCCACAAGTATAGGGGATCGCAACAGTTGTCGAGGGTATAGTATTCAACCCAAATTTATTGATTCGACACAAGGGGAGCCAAAGAATATTCTCAACTATTAGCAGTTGAGTTGTCAATTCAACCACACCTAGATAACTTAATATTTGCAACAAAGTATTTAGTAGCAAAGTAGTATGGAAGTAACGGTAACGGTAGCAAAAATAACAGTAGCAGTTTTGTAGTAATTGTAACAGTGGCAACGGTAAAGTAACTAAGCAAAGAGCAATATGTGGAAAGCTCGTAGGCATTGGATCGGTGATGGAGAATTATGTCGGATGCGATTCCTCATGCAATAGTTATAACATAGGGTGACATAGAACTAGCTCCAATTCATCAATGTAATGTAGGCTTGTATTCCGAATATAGTCATACGTGCTTATGGAAAAGAACTTGCATGACATCTTTTCTCCTACCGTCCCGTGGCAGCGGGGTCCTATTGGAAACTAAGGGATATTAAGGCCTCCTTTTAATAGAGTACCGGACCAAAGCATTAACACTTAGTGAATACATGAACTCCTCAAACTACGGTCATCACCGGGAGTGGTCCCGATTATTGTCACTTCGGGGTTGCCGGATCATAACACATAGTAGGTGACTATTGACTTGCAAGATAGGATCAAGAACTCACATATATTCATGAAAACATAATAGGTTCAGATCTGAAATCATGGCACTCGGGCCCTAGTGACAAGCATTAAGCATAGCAACATCAATCTCAGAACATAATGGATACTAGGGATAAAACCCTAACAAAACTACCTCGATTACATGGTAAATCTCATCCAACCCATCAGCGTCCAGCAAGCCTATGATGGAATTACTCACGCACGGCGGTGAGCATCATGAAATTGGTGATGGAGAATGGTTGATGATGACGACGGCGACGGATTCCCGTCACCGGAGCCCCGAACGGACTCCAAATTAGCCCTCCCGAGAGAGATTAGAGGTTGGCGGCGGCTTCGTATCGTAAAACGCGATGAATCCTTCTCTCTGATTTTTTTCTCCCCACTTGTGAACATATAGAGTTGGAGTTGAGGTCGGTGGAGCACCAGGGGGCCCACGAGGCAGGGGGGCGCGCCTAGGGGGGTAGGCGCGCCCCTACCCTTGTGGACAGGGTGTGGGCCCCCCTGGCCTTGATTCTTTCGCCAATATTTTTTATTAATTCCAAAAATATTCTCCTTGAAGTTTCAGGTCATTCCGAGAACTTTTATTTCTGCACAAAAATAACAACATGGCAATTCTTCTGAAAACTATGTCAGTCCAGGTTAGTTCCATTCAAATCTTGCAAGTTAGAGTCCAAAACAAGGGCAAAAGTGTTTGGAAAAGTAGATACAATGGAGACGTATCAGTGGACCCTCGCACCGACCAACGCGCGAAGGCCAGAAACGCTCCTGGGATGCGGCCCCGTTGAGCCCTGGGATGTCGACACAGACGCGTAGCTCGTCGTCCTCGCCAGGACAAAGAGCTGCGCCAGGGTGGGCGGCGGTCGCCGTGCATGGTTCTCGCCTCTTGAAGCTCCTCGGTCGCCTTAGTGATGAACTCCTGAGCACCCGGCACTCCATGCCTTGTGCCCTCATGAGGGAAGCGTGCGGTGAAGCATGCCTCCACGTGGTGCCCAAGCACCTCCCTTGTGACGTTGGCTAAGTCAGAGGCCCTCCTAAAGAGAGCCCCTGAGCCCAGCCTGAGAAGGGCGCCGGGCGCGCCTTCCAATGCGATAGAGGGAGGCGCCCCAGCCATGGGCGCAGGTCCCGAGGTGGTGCCGCTGGAGACACCGCTCTCCTGAGGCTCTTGGCAGCACAACTGCTTCTTCTTCTTGGGGACAACCTTAGGAGGGTTGGTGGCACCTTCGTTGTCTGGGTCTTCGGCCGCCACAGCCTGGTAGGTGTCGGTGTCAAAACCGGCGGATCTCGGGTAGGGGGTCCCGAACTGTGCGTCTAAGGTCGATTGTAGCAGGAGATAGGGGACACGATGTTTACCCAGGTTCAGGCCCTCTCTATGGAGGTAATACCCTACTTCCTGCTTGATTGATCTTGATGAATATGAGTATTACAAGAGTTGATCTACCACGAGATCATAATGTCTAAACCCTAAAAGTCTAGCTTGTATGGATATGGTAATGAGTATATCCCCCCTCTGGACTAAGTCCTCCGGTTTATATAGACACCGGGAAGATTTAGGGTTACACAAGGTCGGTTACACAGAAAGGAATCTACATGTTTGATCGCCAAGCTTGCCTTCCACGCCAAGGAGAGTCCTATCTGGACAAGGGAGCAGTCTTCGGTCTTCGTATCTTTGCAGCCCATCAGTCCGGCCCATGGCTAACAGGCCGGACGCCCGAGGACCCCTTAGTCCAGGACTCCCTCAGTAGCCCCTGAACCAGTCTTCAATGACGAGGTGTTCAGCGCGTAGATTGTCTTCGGCATTGCAAGGCGGGTTCCTCCACCGATGACTTCCAAGTAATGTATTCGGCTTTCCATTTAATGTCGTACCCCTCGGCTTCTGTGTATCAACAACTTCAGCTTCCACGTGTCGAGCGAATGCGAGAGGTCAGGGTATTTTTGCACATAACACCCCGGCCACGCGGGGGATAGCGTCTATTTAAAGAGATTGGATCTCAGATCCATTTGACATCTCGCGGAAAAAATCCTCAAAGATTGCTAGGAAAGAACACTCCAACATGTCTAGCATTCCCGGCTCCTCCTCCCGTCCCTGCGGCCCAGAAAAAGGTGAGTGGGAGAAGTTCTCCGTATCCCACAGTCAGCTGGTGAAGCTGCAAACACAGGGGTTTCTCCCCCCTGCGGATCTGGTCCCTATTCGAGCAGGGTTGGCCTCCTTCTACGGCGAAACCCAGGTGGAGGATTTCCCCAATCCATCCGAGGGGAACGACTGTGTTTCGTCCCCTATCTGCTAAGGGGCGTCAGATTTCCAATTCATCCATTCCTCCGAGGGCTTCTGGAATATTATGGCCTCCAGCTGCACAACTTTACTCCAGCCTCCATCCTGCACATTGCGGGTTATGTCGCTTTATGCGAAGTATTCCTGGGTTGTGAGGCCCATTTTGAACTGTGGAGAAAGTTACTCTGCCTTGTCCCGCATAACCACGAGGGATCAATATTTGAAGTGGGCGGAGCCGAAATATGGCGCATTGCCGAGACCGGATACCTATTAGCACACCGAAGAAGGCGTCTGAAGAGTGGCCTTTCGAGTGGTTCTACATAGAGGACGTCGTACTTCCAGACCCAGCCCGGAGGGGTCTTCCTGTTTCACAAGTGTTCCTTTGAAGAAACGCCACAGCTGGCGCCCTCGGAGCCTCGAGGAGGAAGATAGTGCGGAAGTTCGCCAACTCTTGAGCAAGATAAAGATGCTCGCCCAGTCTGGATATACGATAGTCGAAGTAATGGTGACCTCCATAGTGCGGGGGGTCCAGCCACTCCAATACAGAGGACTTCCCATGTGGCACTACAATGGGGAAGATGACGCCTCCCGCTGCGGCAGGAAGGGTCCAGACACCTCTGCCGCCCTGGCCAAAATATTGGCCGAACTGTTCAAAGGGGAGGAAGAGGAGTTCCTGCGCATCAAGCACGGGGAAGGATATTCTATGTACAGTCCTCCTAGCTGGGTAAGCCCCCAACTCCTCTGCTCTACTCATTCCACTCCTTGAGCTACGTTCAATGAATATTAACCCGTCCATTTATAACAGCACTGGCAAAAGATTTCTGAGGGGCTTCACAGCCCCGCCCCGCAGCCCGAGGGCCACAATCGGGACCTTGACCCCAGATTCGAAGAGGATTCGGATATATTCGTGGTGCTCAAGAATGGGGTATTTTACCAAACGAGCTACGACGACACAGAAGTAGCCATCATCGCCGATTATCCCGGTCTTCTCCCTGCTTCTCACGTAAGTAATCAGGAGACACCTTGTCCAAAAGAGTTCTCTCATTCTACCTCACCCACCGCACCGTCCTGTGCTCAAAAGGGGAGGCGTTCGGCGCACCATGCTGCCCCGGGGGTATCTTCAAAGAGGGTGGTCCCTACGCAGGGCAAGCCTTCGAAGAGGAAGGCAAACAAAGATACGGCCGAGCCTTCATCAAAGAGGTATAGATTTGCAAATATGTTTCTGTAGCAGTCGCATCCAACTGTGACTTTTATGTTCGCCCTATATCAGGAAGAGGGTTTGCCGGGCTATGTTTGGGGATCCGGCCAGTCGCACTCCCAACACCCGGGATTCGGTCCCAGTCGAGGAGACGGGGGTTGATAGGGGAGCGGCGCTGGACTGTCCTTCGGCTGAGGGCTCGGAAGATATGTCCGTCACCAACTCGTAAGTGGAAAGCGCCATGAATCATCGGCGCCGGAGGGCCGTTTTACGAGATCCTCGCTTCTCAAAAGAAGCGTTCAGTGCCTTCAGCTCAGCTGATGCGTACATCCGGGCTGCTCGGGATGCTCTTAACAGGGCCACGAAGCAGCATTTAAAAGATGTACATGTAAGTTTAATTTGTCCGAATATGGTAGCCATATGCCAGTAGCCCCCGAGACTTGAAGCAGTTGGTATAAGTGATTTAAGGATCGTTGTATACCCAGGTTCTGACAGAGAAGAACAATCTGCTAGCCCAAGAGCTGGAGGAATGTCGGACACAGCTAACTGCTGCAACCGCCGAATTAGAAGAGTCCAAGAAGGCATCATCTGGTAATATTCCCCTCCATCGAGAAATAATAATGGTGTACCAGCTTGTGCTAATACTGTTCCTTATCCTAACAGGATCGTCCAACCAATTAGAAGTGAAGCTGAAAGCTGCTCAAACTGGCGAGAGAGAGGCGAAAAGGCTACATGCCGCAAGCGAGCGCGTTCTGACCCGAGTCAGAGAGGAGAAAAACAAGCTCCAGGATCAAAACATCCAGCTGGGCGAGGAACTGAAAGATGTGCGGGCCCAGCTGACCGACTCCGTGAAGGAGAATGAAATGCTGCGTGGCGGCATATTCAGTATGTGGCCGAACTTACCTTATGATAGTTCAGAGACGCAAGGAACTGATAGATGTATGTTTGCAGGTATGCTGACGGGCCGTCCCGAAGATGAGACGTCCGGATTGTCGGGTGATCTGCTGCAAGGGCTGTCGCAAATGCACGAGCAAGCCCGGCAGGCAATGCGGAGTGTTGCCAAGGCCTTATGGCAATCCGCCTCCCCTTCAGGAAGCATGGAGGAGCTTTTAGAGCTATTTAAGGGAGCGTGGCGGCGTATCCAATTATGGAAAATATCGGCCTGCCGTGAGGGTGCGCGAGAGGCTTGGGCCATGGTGAAGACACGGTATACCAAGCTTGATCCAAATCGCATGGCCCGGGTCGGACCTCTAGGGTCAGACAGAAAAGAAGTTCCCGTTAATTTGGTGTATGACCAAGTAGAAGTAGCTGCCAAGTATTCCCAATAGGATTGTATGTTAGACAGCCTGTTGGATGGTATAGAGGAGGAAGTTTATGAGTCCAAGTGACTGTGTACTTTCCTTGATATATGTAACTCTAGCTGAATTGTAAAACTATTGTCATGGCAGACCTTTTCGCTTCGACCTCTAGACCCGAAGGCGCGGAGTGTTTCCGAATACCAGTGCGGCCGAATAGACCGGGGTATGCGTGGAAACCAGGCGTAGGGGTCATAGTTGCTTGAACAGACAAGTTGTATCCGACTAGTTATGTTATATCACGTTAAGTTTGTAACTTGTAAGGAACATCTTCCAGAGAGAATAGTTCCGTTAAGGGTTCCTTTCCCTGGGTGTGCATGCGTTAAAGTGCATGTCTGAACTATGATAGAAAAATTGCAGTATATTTAACTTCGGGGGGTTCACAATGGAGCGAATGCAAAAAACATCTCTAATTCACTGACCGAATATTCCCTTAAGAACGCTAGCTTTCGGCTTCACCCAGTCTGAGGTACACGTCCGGATGATCCGGTAGTAACAATCGCAGAGGTGCTCCCTTTATGCCCTAGCCGAACTAACGGGAACGTAGGGCATAAGCACAAGAGCTAGGCAACTCAGCTTGGCCAAAACTTAAGTAAATATGGAAGAAGAGGTACATATCGATGCATATAATGGCGAAGAAGAGGTACATATGGAAAAAGCGCATATGTGATGAGCTTGATGCTCTGGAAATAATAGTAGCAAGCATCTGATCAAGAAGCCCCCAGGTATAATGGACGTACATTTTTAAAGATGTGTGCGTCAGCGTGCACGGTCTAACCACGCGAAAGCTGTAAGGTGGAAGAAAAGACGAAAAGAGAGAGAAAGAAGAAAAAAGTATTATGGAAACAACAGGGAGAAGGGGACGAACAAAGAGTTCGGCGCTTAGGCATAGAATCTTCGGAGTTTGGCCGCGTTCCAGGGGTTCGGCTCGAGGCGATTGTATGATGCATCGCGCAGGTGGTACGCTCCTCCGGTGAGAACTTCGTCAATGATTAAGGGACCCTCCCATTTGGGCTTTAGTTTGTCCTTTTTCTTCTCCGGCAAGCGTAGAACAAGTTCGCCAACATTATAAGTCTTGGCCCGTACTTCTCTGCTTTGATATTTGTGGGCCTCTTGTTGATAAAATGCAGAACGGGCTTTTGCAACGTCGCGCTCCTCCTCCAGGGCGTCTAGGCTGTCCTGCCGATAGAGCTCGGCCTCTCTCTCTCTTCGTACATGCGCACCCGAGGTGAGTCATGTATAATGTCGCAGGGTAACACAGCCTCTGCGCCATACACCATGAAAAAAGGTGTGTATCCGTTAGTTCGATTGGGCGTGGTCCGCAGTCCCCAGAGTACGGAGTCGAGCTCCTCAACCCAGTGTTTGTCTGATTCCTTCAAAGACTGCACCAGCCTGGGTTTGATGCCGCTCATAATAAGACCATTGGCCAGTTCGACTTGACCATTTGTTTGCGGGTGATAGACGGAGGCGTAATCGAGCTTAATGCCCAGATTGGCGCACCAATTTTTTACCTCATCGGCTGTGAAGTTGGAGCCGTTATCGGTGATGATGCTGTGTGGAACACCATAATGGTGTACAACGCCAGATATAAAGTCTATTACTGGTCCGGCTTCGGCCGTTTTAACTGGTTTGGCCTCTATCCACTTGGTGAATTTGTCCACCATGACCAGCAGATATTTTTTCTTATGGCTTCCTCCTTTAAGGGGTCCGACCATATCAAGCCCCCAGACCGCGAAAGGCCAAGTAATGGGGATTGTTTGCAGAGCGGTAGGTGGCATATGGCTCTGGTTGGCGAAAAGCTGGAATCCGACGCAATGTTGGACAAGGTCCTGCGCGTCTGCTCGGGCTGTTGGCCAATAAAAACCTGTACGGAAGGCCTTGCTAACAAGGGCCCGAGCTGCGGCGTGGTGGCCACCGAGACCGGCATGAATTTCAGTCAAGAGCTGTCGCCCATCCTCCTCGGAGATACATCTTTGAAGGACTCCGGTAGCGCTTTTCTTGTAGAGCTCTCCTTCGTGAACCTTGTAGGCTGTCGAACGCCGGACAATGCGCCGGGCCTCGTTCTGATCTTCAGGGAGTTCCTCCTATTGAGGTAGGCTAAGAAGGGTTCAGTCCATGGGGCAATTACTGCCATAATGAGATGGGCCAATGGTGTTACTTCGGTGGCTGAGCCCCCGATGGTTTCGGTGTGTTCGGAATCTGGGGTGTGTTGGGGTTCGGACTGGTATTGCCGCTCTCCCCTTGCCACACCATGGATGGCTTGAAGAGACTTTCTAGAAAGATGTTAGGTGGGACGGGGTCGCGCATGGCGCCGATGCAAGCGAGGACGTCCGCCGCTTGATTACTTTCTCGAGCCACGTGATGAAACTCGAGCCCCTCGAACTGAGCCGACATTTTCAGGACGGCATTGCGGTAAGCCGCCATCTTCGGATCTTTGGCGTCAAAATCTCCATTTATTTGAGATATTGCTAGGTTTGAGTCCCCGCGCACCTCTAGGTGTTGTATGCCCATGGAGACGGCCATCCGAAGACCATGCAATAAAGCCTCGTATTCGGCTGCGTTGTTGGAATCTGTATATAATATTTGGAGTACGTACTGAACTACATCTCCTATGGGGGACGTTAAAACGACGCCCACTCCTAATCCTGCGAGCATTTTGAAGCCGTCGAAATACATAACCTAGTTTGAATAAGTGCCGCACTCTTTAGGGAGTTCGGCCTCTGTCCATTCGGCGACGAAGTCCGCTAGTACCTGGGATTTAATGGCCCGACGCGGTTTGTATGTTATGTCGAATGGAAGGAGCTCGATGGCCCATTTGGCAATCCGTCCCGTAGTATCGCGGTTGTTTATTATATCATTGAGTGGTACTTCGGAAGCCACCATGATAGAACACTCCTGGAAGTAGTGTCGTAGCTTCCAGGATGCCATGAAGATCGTGTATGCTATTTTTTGATAATGAGGGTACCGTGATTTGCATGGTGCGAGGATAGTGGATACATAGTATACCGACTTCTGAAGCGGGAATTTGTGTCCGTCCTGTTCTCGCTCAACGACGAGTACGGTGCTCACCACCTGGTGTGTTGCCGATATGTATAATAACATTGGTTCGCGGACGTTCGGTGCGGCCAGGATTGGGTTACTCGCCAAAAGGGTTTTTATTTCTTCCAGTCCGGCCATTGCCGCGTCCGTCCACTCGAAGTGATCGGTGCGCCGTAGAAGATGATAGAGTGGCAATGCCTTTTATCCCAATCGGGAGATAAAGCGGCTTAGAGCTGCCACGCAACCGACGAGTTTTTGGACCTGTTTAAGGTCCGTTGGTGTAGTCAATTGTGACAGGGCTCTGATTTTGGCTGGATTTGCTTCAATTCCTCTATTTGAAACGATGAAGCCCAGCAACTTTCCGGCGGGGACGCCGAAAACACACTTCTCCGAATTGAGCTTGATGTCATATGCACGAAGGTTGTCGAATGTAAGACGTAGATTGTCTATGAGTGCTTCGACGTGTCTAGTTTTGATGACCACGTCGTCCACATATGCTTCAACTGTCTTGCCGATCTGTTTCTCCAGGCATGTTTGGATCATGCATTGATAGGTGGCGCCGGCGTTTTTGAGCCCTAAGGCCATGGTGTTGAAGCAGAAAGGCCCATATGGGGTAATGAATGTCCTTGCGGCTTGATCGGACTCCTTCATCTTGATCTGATGGTATCCGGAGTACGCGTCGAGGAAACACAGTGAATCGTGTCTTGCGGTTGCTTCAATGATCTGATCGATACGGGGGAGGGGGAAGGGATCCTTAGGGCAAGCCTTGTTGAGGTCTTTGAAATCGATGCATAGGCACCAGGATTTATCCTTCTTTGGTACCATCACCAGGTTTGCTAGCCAGTCCGGGTGTTTGATTTCTCTGATGAATCCGGCTTCGAGTAACTTGGCTAGCTCTTGTCCCATAGCTTGTCGTTTGGGTTCGGAAAAATGCCGCAGTGTTTGTTTGACCGGTTTATATCCCTTTAAGATATTGAGGCTGTGTTCGGCTAGCTTGTGTGGGATTCCAGGCATGTCAGAAGGGTGCCGGGCGAATATGTCCCAGTTTTCACGCAGGAACTCTCGTAGTGCGGTGTCGACCGTTTGATCGACTTGTGCCCCTATAGATGCTGTCTTGTTGGGGTCCGTTGGATGGACCTAGAATTTGACTATTTCCTCTGCCGGCTTGAAGGAGGTGGATTTGGGTCGTTTGTCTAGATCACATCGTCCCTGTCCACCGAGGAGCGCGGTGCGGTTAACTCTTCGGCCGAGAGGGCTTCAGATAAGGCCTCAAGGGCGAGGGATGCGGTTTTATTTTCGGCGCGGAGTGCTATGTCCGGATCACTGGCGAGAGTGATTGTGCCTTTGGGCCCGGGCATCTTAAGCTTCATGTACCCGTAGTGAGGTATAGCTTGGAAGCGTGTAAATGCATCTCGCCCCAAGAGGGCGTGATATCCGCTGTTGAAAGGGGCCACTTGGAAGGTTATCTCTTCGGACCGATAATTCTCTGGCATGCCGAATACCACGTCAAGTGTGATTTTTCCCGTACACCGCGCCTCACGACTAGGAATAATTCCTCGGAAGGTCATGCTACTGTGCTCGATGCGGCTCCTGTCTATGTCCATTTTGTTGAGTGTGTCCTCATAAATGAGGTTTAGTCCACTGCCGCCGTCCATGAGAACCTTGGTGAGCCGAAAGCCGTCCACAATTGGATTGAGGACCAAGGCGGAAGGTGCTCGGACTATCCTGTATTTTGGTTCGTCACTGGCATTAAAAGTTATAGCCATGTCGTTCCAGGCGTTTATTGCTACGATTTGGAAGATTTCGGCGAGTTCATGGAGTGCCCTTTTGCGCCTATTGTTTGAGGCGACTGTCTCGAAGACCGTCAACACTTTGAGGTTGTCGTCTTCCGGGGGGGTGTTATTCTGGGGTATTCTTGGTGAGGATATCCTCGCCGCTCTTGGCCACTTGCCGGAGTATCCAACATGCTCTAAGGCTATGGGTTGGTATGTTATCCAGCGTTGTGTGTATTTTGCATGGCCCATCGAGCCATCCTTCCAGAACGGTTCCGCGCCCCATAGTGGGCTTGTATTTTTTCTATTTGACCGGGCATGCCACGAGGGTGCGCCCTTTTTGCCTGGACGGGGGGGGGGGGTTAGTGGGGACCGATAATTCCCAGCGAGTCGCCTGAGTTTTCCAGGCGCTTTCCATTGCGCTGTACTTCTGTACGATAGTTGCCAAGTCAGCGAAGTGTGATATGCGACGGCGGTTGATGGCGTTGAGGATTCCCTCGTCCGTGCAATTGGTGCGGAATGCCGAGATCGCGTCTTCGTCGCGGAAATCCTTAATCTTGCTTTTGACAAGAAGGAATCTGGCCCAGAAGTGATGGACCATTTCCTGAGACTGCTGTTGTATGCTCATGAGAGCGCTTATGTCCGGGTGGGTGGGTGGATTTAAATCCGAACCCTGACCCAATTTTAAATCCGGATTTTGAAGATCTTTTGGATTTGATGGTTCGAGCATATCGACCGATTCTCTAGGCTTGTCGCCCGACTCTACGTTCGGAGGGCAAGGCATGTCTTTCTCCCAGAGAGTATCCGGCTCTTCAAGGTCGGCGATCCGAATATAGCTCGTCTTCAAGATAGAGGAAGGGTGGTCTTGCTCCTCGACTACCGCTACCTGGTGGGTGATCGGCGGAGTTTTAATTTCTCTCTGGTCGGGTCTAAGCCCAATCTGATCGTAATCTGTAGCGACCCCCAAGGCGGCAATGCGATCTAGGAGTTCGTTCAAAGACGATAGTTCCATCAGATCCATCTGGGTGGAGTATTTGGGATCCACGCGGAGGCGATTTTCGATGACCCGAGAGGTCATCGTCCGCCCAAGGGCCGAGCTAGCGGTCATGACGAAGCCGTCGAGCCGGAGGGTTTGGCCTGAGGCCAGGGCACCTCCGGAGGTGATATTTTCCTTGACAACAAGGCGAGCCATCGACCCTTTTTGACGACGTCGCAGAGTAACTCTCAATGAAAGCACCAATGTTGGTGTCAAAACCGGCGGATCTCGGGTAGGAGGTCCCGAACTGTGCGTCTAAGGTTGATGGTAGCAGGAGACAGGGGACACGATGTTTACCCAGGTTCGGGCCCTCTCTATGGAGGTAATACCCTACTTCCTGCTTGATTGATCTTGATAAATATGAATATTACAAGAGTTGATCTACCATGAGATCGTAATGGCTAAACCCTAAAAGTCTAGCTTGTATGGCTATGGTAATGAGTATATCCCCCCTCCCGACTAAGTCCTCCGGTTTATATAGACACCGGGAGGATCTAGGGTTACACAAGGTCGGTTACAAAGAAAGGAATCTACATGTTTGATCGCCAAGCTTGCCTTCCACATCAAAGAGAGTCCTATCCGGACACGAGAGCAGTGATCGGTCTTCGTATCTTCGCAGCCCATCAGTCCGGCCCATGGCTAACAGGCTGGACGCCCGAGGATCCCTTAGTCCAGGACTCCGTCAGTAGGCGCGCTTGAGAGAGCACACCGCATCCTTCTCCTCGCAAGCGACCGTGATGACGTCGCAGCTCCCTGGCATCTTGAGGACATTGTAACCATGATGGGTCACCGCCATGAACTTGTCCAAGGCCGGATACCCAAGGATGGCGTTGTACGGAAGGCGAATGTGGGCGACGTCGAAGTCGATGAGCTCAGTGCTGTAGTTGTCGCGCTTGCCGAAGGTGACAGGGAAGCGGATTTTTCCTATCGGGGTGGTGGAGCCATCGGTCACTCCTGAGAAGGGCTTGGTTGGCTGTAGCTGATCATATGGCACTTGGAGGCACTCGAACGTCTCGACGGAGAGAACATTGAGCCCCGCGCCGCCGTCGATGAGGGTCTTGGTGGCAAGGACATTGCTGATGATGGGCAAGCAGAGCATCGGGAGGGCACCGACAGTTGCCGCGCACTTGAGCTGGTCGGACGAGCTGAAGGTGATGGTGTACTTGGACCACCTGAGCGGGCGCGTGGCTTCGAGCCTGGGGAGGGCCGCGTTCACCTCACGAGCAAACTGGTTGAAGATGCGCTGGGAGGCTGGGGCCTGAGCACCACCCAAGATGCAGGCGACGGCGCTAGGCTCCTGGAAGCCCCCAGCCCCCTCGTCCTGGTGGTGGTCGTCGTTCCTCCTTGGCGGTGGCGGCAGCAGAGGAAGGCCAGCATTGCCCTGAGGGCGGACCTCATGAGGCTGGTCCCTCCAGGCACCCTCGCGAGGTTGGTCCTGCCAGCGATCCTCACGAGGTCGGTCGCGCCACTCCTGGCAGGGGCCGCGATCATCCCAGCGTCATCCACTTCTGCCTCCTCCATGGCCGTAGCCTCGGTCGTTCCGCTCGGGGCGTCGGCCGAAGCGCCCATCGCGGATGGCCCTGAGCTCCTGACAGTTGTTGGTGTTGTGGCTGTGCACGTTGTGGAAGGCGCAGAACGGGCGGTTGGCCTTGGATGACTCTGGGTGGTCATAGCCGCGCTTCATCTCGGGTTCCGCCGCGAGCACGGCAGCCCCCTTGCGCTTCACGTCCCTGGTCTTGGCCTTCTTGTCTTCCGGGTCGGCAGCTGGAAGCTCGAGGAGGGAGAGGCGTCCCTCCTCAGCTCTCGCGCACTTGGTCGCCATGTTGAACATCTCCAGAGCCGTGCATAGGTCCCCGTGTATGGCGAGCTCCTACTTCATCTTTACATCACGGACACCATCAGCGAATGCTGAGATAATGGCCTCGTCCGTCACCTTTGGAATCTTGAGGCGAACGCTGTTGAAACGATGGATGTACTTCTGCAGGGTTTCCCCCAACTGCTGCTTGATACGCTGCAGGTCACCAGTGGCAGGCAGGTGGTCGCGAGTGCCTTGGAAGTTGGCGACGAAGCGCTCGCACATCTCGCCCTAGGAGGAGATCGATCCCGTGGACAGGTTTAGGAGCCACGAGCGTGCTCCGTCCTTGAGGGCCATGGGAAACCAGTTCGCCATAACCTTCTTGTCGCTGTTGGCCGCCTCGATGCTCAGTTCGTAGAGCTGCAGGAACTCAGTAGGGTCGGGGGTGCCGTCGTAGTGCGGAGGCAGGTCGGGCTTGAACTTGCCAGGCCAAACAACGCTGCACAGCTCGGGGGTGAAGGCGCGGCAGCCCGCAGTGGTGACTAGAGCCCGTCGTGGAGGTGGAGCCTGGTCTTGGTATCCACGCACCGCCGCCGCAGGCGGCACGCGATCTTGATGCGGTGGTGCTGGGAGTGTAGGAGCATCTTCTTGCGGCCGTGGGATCTCCTCGCAACTTCCTTCTTCACGCGCGGGCGCCCTGCGCGGTGAGTCGCACCGCGGGGCCGCGCGTCTTGGTGCGAGGGCGACGTCTTGATGTGGAGGTGGCGGATGTGCTCATGGGCTACGCCGCCCGCTGCAGGGGGCAGACAGGGCAGCAAAAGGGACGGCGCGGGAGAGCCCCCAGCGGCGCTGACGAGCTCGGCGATACGGTTCCGCCAGTCTTTGTAGAGGTCATCGACGGGGTGGTAAGGCAGGAGCTCGCGCGCCATGAGCAGGGCAGCCTGTGTGTCCGCGGGTGCGCGACAAGCGTGGGATGATGAGCCGGCCGGAGTCAGCGACGGGGTGGCGGTGCATCCATCCCGCCGCACAGAGGGGTGCAGCGACGAGGCTTGCTGCTCGTTTCCCGCCGGGCCGGTGGCGGCGTTGGCAGCGGGTGATGGAGAGCGACGGGGAGGCCCTACGACGGGCGCCGTTTGAGCGACGCGAGCGTTGAGAGCGGCTCGACGCTCAGCACGGGCTCGATGAGCGTCATCCATGGAAGCGGTGGAGCGGTGGAACGTCGATCGGCGGAAGAGAGGTTTCAACGCACCCCTACCTGGCGCGCCAAATGTCGGATTACGGGTTCCCGCAAACCCTTGAGAGGTTCGAACTCTGGGGGGCGCACGAAGAACACTCTCTCCCCAGTTCGCTCGCTCAACGATTCCACGGCCTAGCTAGACGAACCCAAAGAAAAAGAGACGCATGGGTTTATACTGGTTCGGGCCACCTTGCGGTGTAATACCCTACTCCAGTGTGTGGTGGATTGCCTCGGGGGGCTGAGGACGAACTAGTACAGTGGATGAACAGCCTCAGGAGGTGAGATGTTCTTGAGCTCGATGAGCTGGTGGGTGTGAGGATGATTTGGATGATCCGTCCCTGCTACGGTGGTGGCTAGGTCCTATTTATAGTGGCCTTGTTCCTCTTCCCAAATGTTTAGGCGGGAAGGGATCCCACAACGACCAAGTTTGAAGGGGGACAACTAGTACAAGCTATCCTGACAAAAGTAGTCTTTGCCTGCCAAAGGCTCTGGTAGTGACGCTGTTGTGGGCTCCGCGATGACCTCCGTCCTACCGTCCTGCTGGTCTTGGTCTTGTTGCATCGATATGGAAACCTTTGCCTGATGCCTCGGGACCCCGCGCATGCGCTTGCTCCTTAGCACTAAAGAGGAAATTGGTGCACTGCACCTGCTGGCGCCCGCTTGGCCTTGGTCGTCACGGCTCACGTCACGCGAACCTCGTGAGGTGCCCCTTGCATAGATATCTCCGCTCCTCGGGAGCCAGCCTAGTGAGACTGCCCCCAAGGAGGTCTTGGTGTCGTCCCCCTCGCGAGGCTTGGCCCCACGCGAGGGTCTTGAGTTCTTGCTGCTGAAGCTGGGCCATACCGGGCCGTTGATGGAGCCATGCCACGGGCCGCAGGTAGGCAAGTTTGGGCACCCCCGGTCCCAGAACGTTGACAGTCATTTTTGAACCAGGACAACAACGAAGTATTTTTCAAACTGCATGTACCATCAAGGGAGAAGTGTGCAAATTGATAATTGATGGTGGTAGTGCTAGCAACATGATTAGCAAGGATGTGGTGGAGTCTCTTTCGTTGCCAACATGGGAGCATCCAAAACCATACTATATGAAGTGGACAAATGATGTAGGCAAAGTGAAAGTAACACAGAGGGTGAAGGTGCCTTTTTCTGTTGATGGCTATGTTGACAAACTGGAATGCAACGTTATGCCACTACATGTCTGTCATCTTATTTTGGGGCATCCGTGGCAGCACGATGTTAATGCTCTTCATCATGGACAAAAAAATAAGTACACTTTTATGCATAAGGGAGAGTTCTATGCTATTCTTCCCAAGGATGCAGTGTACTGTTGGGGTCTTCAAGAAAAAATCTGCAAGGTATAGGTAGAAACCGAGGACAGTTTCTTTTCAAGGGAGAGAGGATGATGTGACCCCAAATGTCATCGCTAAAATTATTGTTAGTATGGTGAATTAGAGAAATACTAGGAAGTATATAGTTCCTGCCAGACGCAATGGGAAAAAGAAACAAGCTACTGTTGTACATTGCAGCAATCAAGGAGTTGAATTGAGAGACCACTTTCTACACTATGGGAAGACAACAGCACATATTTTCATTGGAGATGATCCTGTTCAGCTTGTTGCACTAGACAACGTGGAGCCACGATTTAGAACGCCATGCAGGCAAAATCATCTACGTGAGCACATAAAGGAGTAGTACTAGTTTGTTTTGTCTTTTGTGATCAGTGTGCCGTATTTTTTAAATTAGTTAATTAGTGATGAAATAAGATAGGAGAGAGAGGGTCGGATCAGTAGTAGTACATGGTTGTGGTCAGGACGAGTCCAACTAGTATTCGGAAGGACTCCAGATCGTTTGTACCTCATGCCTGCATGCACTATTAATAGGGCCAGCCGGCCGTGTATCGAGGGAGGTTAGTTTTTGTGTGTTAATTACAAACAGAGGATAATCCGACAGGTTCCGACGGCACGCGTCAATCAAGAATCCCATCTAGGGCTTGTGTTTCTTGGCAAGGAGATTAGACGGCGCGCCCTCTAATTTACTGCCGATTCCAGTAGAATCGCCCATGTGCTTCTTCTATCCGAAGACGTACGTGTAGTTCTCACCGGTTTGCATCTACCTGATGGTAAGCCTGTGTTTCTTTTGTTTGTTATTTGGTGTAGACTGGATCTTAGACCATGAGTTGCTGAGTTTGTACTATGAAAGATTTGGGAAAACTTATTCGCGTGGTCATTTTTCTATCGACGGTCGCATCAATAAATCCACAATTCATCGGATCTCGGCAAACACACCGCAAAAAGTATTACATCGAATAGTTCTCCAAGAACATCGAGAGAACATGGTATTGAGAATCAAAGAGAGAGTAGAAGCCATCTAGCTACTAGCTATGGACCCATAGGTCTGTGGTAAACTACTCACGCTTCATCGAAGAGGCTATGGTGTTGATGTAGAAGCCCTCCGTGATCGATTCCCCCTCCGACAGATCGCCAGAAAAGGCCCCAAGATGGGATCTCACGGGTACAGAAGGTTGCGGCGGTGGAAAAGTAGTTTCGTAGCTCCCCTGATGTTTCTAGGGTATAAGAGCATATATAGGCGAAAGAAGTACGTCTTTGGAGCTACGAGGGGCCCACGGGGGTGGGGGGCATGCCTACCCCCCTGGGCGCGCCCTCCTGCCTCTTGGCCGCCTCGTTGCATCTCCGACTTCATCTCCAAGTCTTCTGGTTTGCTTTCAGTCCAAGAAAGATCATCGCGAAGGTTTCATTCCGTTTGGACTCCGTTTGGTATTCCTTTTCTGCGAAACACAAAATAGGCAAAAAAAACATAAACTGGCACTCGGCCTCCGGTTAATAGGTTAGTCCCAAAAATAATATAAAATAGTATATTAAAGCCCATTAAACATCCAAAACAAATAATATAATAGCATGGAACAATCAAAAATTATAGATGCGTTGGAGACGTATCAAGCATCCCCAAGCTTAATTCCTGCTCGTCCTCGAGTAGGAAAATGATAAAAACATAATTTTTGATGTGGAAGGCTACCTAACATATTTATCATGTAATTTTCTTTATTGTGGCATGAATGTTCAGATCCGAAAGATTCAAGACAAAAGTTTAATATTGACATAAAAATAATAATACTTCAAGCATACTAACAAAGTAATTATGTCTTCTCAAAATAACATGGCCAAAGAAAGTTCATCCCTACAAAATCATATAGTTTGGTTATGCTCCATCTTCGTCACACAAAATATTCAAATCATGCACAACCCCGATGACAAGCCAAGCAATTGTTTCATACTTTAGTATTCTCAAACTTTTTCAACTTTCACGCAATACATGAGCGTGAGCCGTGGACATAGCACTATAGGTGGAATAGAATGGTGGTTGTAGAGAAGAAAAAAAGGAGGAAGATGGTCTCACATCAACTAGGCGTATCAATGGGCTATCGTGATGCCCATCAATAGATATCAATGTGAGTGAGTAGGGATTGCCATGCAACAGATGCACTAGAGCTATAAATGTATGAAGCTCAACAAAAGAAACTAAGTGGGTGTGCATCCAACTTGCTTGCTCACGAAGACCTAGGGCATTTGAGGAAGCCCATCGTTGGAATATACAAGCCAAGTTCTATAATGAAAATTCCCACTAGTATATGAAAGTGAAAAAATAAGAGACTCTCTATCATGAAGACATGGTGCTACTTTGAAGCACAAGTGTGGAAAAAGGATAGTAGCATTGTCCCTTCTCTCTTTTTCTCTCATTTTTGTTGGGCTTCTTTGGCCTCTTTTTTTATGGGCTTCTTTGGCCTCTTTTTTTATTTCCTCACACGGGGCAATGCTCTAATAATGATGATCATCACATTTCTATTTATTTACAACTCAAGGATTACAACGCGATACTTAGAACAAAATATGACTATATGCATGCCTCCGGCGGTGTACCGGGATGTGCAATGAATCAAGAGTGACATGTATGAAAAAATTATGAATGGTGGCTTTTCCACAAATACGATGTCAAGTACATGATCATGCACGACAATATGACAATGATGGAGCGTGTCATAATAAATGGAACGGTGGAAAGTTGCATGACAATATATCTCGGAATGGCTATGGAAATGACATAATAGGTAGGTATGGTGGCTGTTTTGAGGAAGGTAAATGGTGGGTTTATGGTACTGGCGAAAGTTGCGCGGTACTAGAGAGGCTAGCAATGGTGGAAGGGTGAGAGTGCGTATAATCCATGGACTCAACATTAGTCATAAGAACTCACATATTTGTTGCAAAAATCTACAAGTCATCAAAAACCAGGCACTACGCGCATGCTCCTAGGGGGATAGATTGGTAGGAAAAGACCATCGCTCATCCCCGACCGCCACTCATAAGGTAGACAATCAAAGAAATACATCATGCTTCAAATTTGTTACCCAACGGTTACCATACGTGCATGCTACGGGACTTGGAAACCTCAACACAACTATTTCTCAAATTCACAATTAATTTACTAGCATGACTCTAATATCACCATCCTCATGTCTTAAAACAATCATCAAGCATCAAACTTCTCATAGTATTGAACGCACTTTATATGAAAGTTTTTTATTATACCCATCTTGGATGCCCATCATATTAGGACTAGTTTTATAGCCAAAGAAAATTACCATGCTGTTCGAAAAGACTCTCAAAATAATATAAGTGAAGCATGACAGATCAATAATTTCCATAAAATAAAACCACCACCGTGCTCTAAAAAGATATAAATGAAGCACTAGAGCAAAATTGTATAGTTCAAAAGATATAAGTGAAGCACATAGAGTATTCTAATAAATTCTGATTCATGCATGTCTTTCCCAAAAGGTGTGTACAGCAAGGATGAGTGGTAAACTAAAAAGTAAAGACTCAAATCATACAAGACGCTCCAAGCAAAACACATATCATGTGGTGAATAAAAATATAGCCTCAAGTAAGGTTACCGATAGACGAAGACGAAAGAGAGGATGCCTTCCGGGGCATCCCCAAGCTTAGGCTTTTGGTTGTCCTTGAATTTTACCTTGGGGTGCCTTGTTCATCCCCAAGCTTAGGCTCTTGCCACTCCTTGTGCCAAAATCCATCAAATCTTTACCCAAAAACTTGAAAACTTCACAACACAAAACTCAACAGAAAATCTCATGAGCTCCGTTAGTAAAAGAAAATAAACCACCACTTTAAGGTACTGTAATGAAATCATTATTTATTTATATTGGTGTTAAACCTACTGTATTCCAACTTCTCTATGGTTCATACCCCCCGATACTACTCATAGATTCATCAAAATAAGTACACAACACACGAAAAACAGAATCTGTCAAAACAGAACAGTCTGTAGCAATCTGACTTAATAGAATACTTCTGGAACTCTCAAAATTCTGAAATAAATTGGTGGACGTGAGGAATTTGTCTATTAATCATCTTTAAAAAGAATCAACCTAAAATCACTGTCCAGTAAAAAATGGCAGCTAATCTCGTGAGCGCAAAAGTTTCTGTTTTTTACAGCAAGATCGCAAAGACTTCACCCAAGTCTTCCCGAAGGTTCTACTTGGCACAAACACTAATTAAAACATAAAACCACATCTAAACAGAATATAGATGAATTATTTATTACTAAACAGGAGCAAAAAGCAAAAAACAGAAATAAAATTGGGTTGCCTCCCAACAAGCGCTATCGTTTAACGCCCCTAGATAGGCATTGATAATTTTAATGATGCTCACATGAAAGATAGCAATTGAAACACAAGGAGAGAATCATAAAACATGTAATAAACAAGTTTAAGTCTAACATGCTTCCTATGCATAGGGATTTCATAAGCAAACAAAGTATTATAGCAAGCAAAAACTATCATATGCAAGGAAGAAGAAAGAAACAATAGCAATCTGAACGTAACGAGAGGTAATTTAGTAACATGAAAATTTTTACAACCATATTTTTTTCTCTCATAATAATTACATGTGGGGTCATATTCAAATTCAACAATATAACTCTCACATAAAATTTTCTCTACATGATCCACATGCATGCAAAGTTGACACTCTTCTAAAATAGTGGGAATATCATTAACTAAAGCCATGACCTCTCCAAACCCACTTTTATCAAAAACTTCATAAGATTGAACATTATCCAAATATGTGGGATCTAAAGTTGACACTCTTCCAAACCCACTTTCAGTATTATTGCAAACATTATTATCGATCTCATATTCATCATGGGGCTTAAATAGATTTTCAAGATTGTAAGAAGAATCACCCCAATCATGATCATTGCAACAAGTAGTGGACATAGCAAAACTAGCATCCCCAAGCTTAGGGTTTTGCATATTATTAGCACAATTGACATTAACAGAATTTATAATAATATCATTGCAATCATGCTTTTCATTCAAGGAACTATCGTGAATCACTTCATAAATTTCTTCTTTCAACACTTCATCACAATTTTCAGATTCATGAATTTCAAGAAAAACCTCATAAAGATAATCTAGTGCACTCAACTCACTAGCAATTGGTTCTTCATAATTGGATCTTTTAAAAAAATTAGCAAGAGGATGAGGATCCATAACAATAGATTTTCAGCAAGCGAAGATGCAAGCATATAGAAGGCACATGGCAACACAAGCAAACAAAAGATCTAACAAGAAAAAGGCGAACCAAAAAGGGGCAAAGAAAAGGCAAATCTTTGTGAAGTGGGGGAGAGGAAAACGAGAGATGAATGGCAAATAATGTAATGCGAGGGAGAAGAGTTTATGATGGGTACTTGGTATGTCTTGACTTGGTGTAGATCTCCCCGGCAACGGCGCCAGAAATCCTTCTTGCTACCTCTTGAGTATGCGTTGGTTTTCCCTTGAAGAGGAAAGGGTGATGCAGCAAAGTAGCATAAGTATTTCCCTCAGTTTTTGAGAACCAACGTATCAATCCAGTAGGAGACAACGCACAAGTCACCTAGCACCTGCACAAACAATCAAGAACCTTGCAACCAACGCGATAAAGGGGTTGTCAATCCCTTCACGGCCACTCGCAAAAGTGAGATCTAATAAAGATAGTAAAGTAAATATTTTTGGTATTTTTGTTGTATAGATTGGAAAGTAAAGATTGCAAAATAGTAAACGAGATGTGATGTAAATAAAAAAGATGCAATATAGTAAGAAAGAGACCCGGGAGCCATAGGTTTCACTAGTGGCTTCTCTCAAGATAGCATGTATTACAGTGGGTGAACAAATTACTGCCGAGCAATTGATAGAAAAGCGCATAATTATGAAGATATCTAAGGCAATGATCATGAACATAGGCATCACATCCGTGTCAAGTAGACTGAAATGATTCTGCATCTACTACTATTACTCCTCACATTGGCCGCTATCCAGCATGCATCTAGAGTATTAAGTTCATAAGAATAGAGTAATGCATTAGGCAAGATGACATGATGTAGAGGGATAAACTCAAGCAATATGATATAAACCCCATCTTTTTTATCCTCGATGGCAACAATACAATACATGCCTTGCTGCCCCTACTGTCACTGGTGAAAGGACACCGCAAGATTGAACCCAAAGCTAAGCACTTCTCCCATTGCAAGAAAGATCAATCTAGTAGGCCAAACTAAATCGATAATTTGAAGAGACTTGCAAAGATATCAAATCATGCATATAAGAATTCAGAGAAAAACCAAATAATATTCATAGATAATCAAGTTCATAAATCCACAATTTATCGGATCTCAGCAAACAGACCGTAAAAGAGTAGTACATCAAATAGATCTCCAAGAACATCGAGGAGAACTTTGTATTGAGAATCAAAGAGAGAGAAGAAGCCATCTAGCTAATAACTATGGACCCGAAGGTCTGTGGTAAACTACTCACGCTTCATCGGAGAGGTTATGGTGTTGATGTAGAAGCCCTCCGTGATTGATTCCCCCTCCGACAGATCGCCAGAAAAGGCCCCAAGATGGGATCTCACGGGTACAGAAGGTTGCGGCAGTGGAAAAGTGGTTTCGTGGCTCCCCCTGATATTTGTAGGGTATAAGAGTATATATAGCGAAAGAAGTACGTCGGTGGAGCTACGAGGGGCCCACGAGGGTGGGGGCGTGCCTACCCCCCTGGGCGCGCCCTCCTGCCTCGTGGCCGCCTCGTTGCGTCTCCGACTTCATCTCCAAGTCTTCTGGTTTGCTTTCGGTCCAAGAAAGATCATCGCGAAGGTTTCAATCCGTTTGGACTCCGTTTGGTATTCCTTTTCTGTGAAACACTAAAATAGGCAAAAAAGCAAAAACTGGCACTGGGCCTCCGGTTAATAGGTTAGTCCCAAAAATTATATAAAAGAGCATATTAAAGCCCATTAAACATCTAAAACAGATAATATAATAGCATGGAACAATAAAAAATTATAGATACGTTGGAGACGTATCAGAAATCACCAAGATTGAAGGGGAATCCAAATTTCTGTCCTAGTTTGTCATTCTATTTTTTTCAACGATCAACATACCCCATCCAATGCAATGTGTTCAAATTTGGCATTTTTTCGGGCTCGTTTACCATATTCAGGGGATTATGTGCATTTTCTAGGCATTAATGCACATAATTCAAATTTGAACAATCGGTGCATGAAAAGGTGCACAAGAACGGTCTTGAAAACCATGCTCGTGATTTTTAGTAAATTCTCATGCCTTTTACAAGGAATGGGAAGAGATTTCAAGGAAATGTGTGGCAATAGTCAAACACAAACGCGTCTTTTATTGGTTTTTCAACTATAAAAAAGAAGAAATACATGCTTGGAAAACATGACGCTTGGCGTGGTGCCATGGTATGGCCTCACCGTGCCCTGGTAAAAGGTTGAGAATGTTTGGCTTATGTCGCCATGCACGCCTTTCATAAATCGAACCATCACCGAGGAAGTTTCATGGTTTCAAGGGGGCAATCGCCAAGATTGAAGGGGAATCCAAATTTCCTTCGTCCTTTGTCCATGAGTTTTTTTTACGATGAACATGCACCCTGCAAATCACCGTGTTCAAATTTGGCACTTTTCCGGGTTCATTTACCATATTTAGGGGATTATGTGCATTTTCTAGGCATTAATGCACATAATTCAAATTCAAACAATCGGTGCATGAAAAGGTGCTCAAGAACGGTCTGGAAAACCATGCTCATGCTATTTAGTAAATTCTCATGCCTTTTACAAGGAATGGGCAGATATTTTGATGGATGTGTGGAAATAGTCAACCAGAAACATTTGTTTATTGGTTTTTCAACTACAGAAAAATGAAATAAATGATTGAAAAACATGACGCATGGCATGGTGCCATGGTATGGCCTCACCATGCCCTGGTAAAAAACTGAGAAGGTTTGGCTTATGTCGTCATGCACGCCCTTCATAAGTCAAACCATCACCGAGGAAGTTCCATGGTTTCGAGAGGGAAATCACCAATATAGAAGGGGAATCCAAATTTCCTTCGTTCTTTGTCCTTGAGTTTGTTTCTATGATGAACATACACCCTGCAAATTGTCGTGTTCAAATTTCGCACTTTTCCGGGTTCATTTACCATATTTAGGGAATTATGTGCATTTTCTAGGCATTTAGCGCATATAAATCCAATCCAGCTACAGCTGCACGGGTGCGACGAGGGGGACGTGGATTGTCGTTCGATTGCGGTGCATCCTATGATGCACACGCACGATCCGCGTGGCTGCGGTTCCGGCCAATCATAATGCATCACACAATAGGCTTAGTGCACATTGTTTCCAAAGGCGACGGAGAAGAACTGTGTGCAATAATGAATGAGCTAGATTGTAAGGGAAGCCAAATTTCCTTCATCATTTGTCGTTGAGCACTTAAAAACCACCGCACTGTAGGGCTGCCCGCCCAGTCCGTCCTAGAGCTCTCTCCAAGCATCGTTCATGGCACCGCGGCGCACAATAACTGGTAAGGAAGCGATGGCATCCCGCCGCGCCGAGTTCCTCACCGCTCGCGACCACACACATGGTAAGGAAGCGATGGCATCCCGCCGCGCCGAGTTCATCGCCGCCCGCGGCCGCACAATTACGTGGGCGGACTTTGATGCTGCCATGGCCGAACGGGCGGTGGATCTAGAGGTGGCCAAAGCCACACATAAGAAGCAGAAAAGGCATAAAGCAGTCAAGAAAAGAGAGTCCCGCCACCGCAAGAAAGAAGAGGCCGCACGCCGTGTTGAGGAGAGCTTAGCGGAGATCGAAGCACGCTGGGCTGCCGCCGACAAGGCCAGTAAGGAGAATGATGCCGTCTGGCCACCATGCCCCGATGCCAGCATGTTAGAAGTAGTTAGTGCGTGTGTCGCCCGTAAGTTTGTATAATTAATTATGAGCATCTACCAGTACTAGTACATACGTACTAGTTTTAGAGCAAATTACTAGTAGTACTCTAAGTTGGTACTATATATTATCAACGTACAATGTCGGTAAGTGCATCCTTTGAGGGCTTTGAGCATTGATTAGCATGTGTTCTCTGAAGTTTTGTAGCTGGACCACGACCCTAAATACTCTTGAAATGTCTGTCCGCAACCACCGGAGACTAGAGCTGGCCGTAGCTGGTTTTTAGTCCCACCTTGCCGCGCGAGTTGGCCGCACACCGGCTTAAATAGCCGCGTCGGCAGATGGCAGCAAGCTTCTCTCTTGTTGCATAGGATTAAATCTGGCTATGCGAGCAAAGCAGGTTGACACTTGATTGCATTTCATAAACCGATTATTGTTCATCGGGTGTCACCTTGCCTCGTTCATGTACATTGAAGAATCCTACCACAATGAAAGAGATTTTTTAATCAGGTGCGGCTGGAGATGCTGAGAGATATAAGAATTATTAGAAGATAACAAAACACGCGGTTTCTATGGCGTACCCGTGTGCGTTTTTTGAGTTAATGATCCATAAGTTAGTTACCTATGCGATGTTTCCTGATAAAGCAAGCGTACCACTGACCTAAAAAATCAACTACATGTGTACATTTTTTGGAGACGGGATCTGCCAATTTTCTCTTTTCTCACACACGAGTATTTTATGTGCTTCTTCTGCTTTGTGTGTTTCCCCCGCCCAAGTTTCAAATTTCGTAGCGAAATTTTCATTAGGCAAGCGATTTCAAAATTGATTCCTCCCACCACATCACCACCCATCAAATTTCCGCAGTATCTCCCCCACGCCCCCTCCCGGCAGCTCAAACCCTCGCCGCCGCAATCACAACTTCAACCACATCTACGTTCTGCCCGAGCATCGTCGATCCAGTCAGGTAACCCACCAATCTCTATCATGGCCCCGCCCTGATTGCTTAAATGGCGCTTGCGAAACATCCTCATGCCTCCAAATCCCCACCGCCCTACCTCCAGAGCATAGCCGCGCAAGCCCAACCACATATCACGTGGAGGTCGAGGAGCTGATGGCACCCGAAGGAACACCTCGCCTCCGCCGCCGCCGACTTGGTGCAGGCTCTCGCCCAGATGAAGTGCCCCAGCGACTACCCCCAGGACTTACAAGGTATGATCTGACCAGCTCAATCTTACCAATACCACTTACAATGGCTATGTTTTGTACGGTTGATGTATTAAACATGTTAGTGCCTTGTTTACTTAAGTACTGCACACTGTGTGATGTTCAAGTATTAACTCTCCAACTCAATTTCACCAATACCAGCAACAAACTTACAATACATGACTCAGGATATCACTAGAGATGCTGCCCTTTTGCTATTTTTGGTGGATGCTAACCCTGTTGTAATTAACATGCCTGTCCATGTACTTACGCAGGGTCATAACGGGCGATGTTGTTGTTTGCCGTCGAGGTTAGCTGCATCCCATGGCTTGCAATATTTTACATCATTTGCGCAATTGCAGTTTAACTTCTAACATTTACTGGTTGCCTGTAGGTACACATGTCAGCGGCACTTATCCACGCTTCGACCCGGAGGAACAGCTCGCCTCCGCCGCCGCTAACTTTGGGCGGGCTCTGGCCAAGATGAAGTGTCCCAGGAACTACCTCTAAGGACTTACCAAGTATCAACTCACCAGTTCAATCTTACCCATACCAGTTGCAATGGTTATGTTTTGTATGGTTGATGTATTAATCATGTTGGAGTAAACATGCCTAACACGTTTTAGCTATTTTCCCTACCCTTTTATAGACAACTGGGCCATTCTTTGCTCTGGCAGCACTTGCCTTGCGATGTTTAACTCTACCAATTGCATTTTTATCAGTACCGGTTTCAATGGCTATACTAGGTTGGCTGTAGTTAAACGTGCCTTGTTATTTTCAGTACTGCACACTGTGTGATGTTCAAGTATGAACAGTTCAGCTCAATTTCACCAATAGCAGCTACAAACTTACAAAACATGACTTAGGGTGCTGTTAAGCCTGTTGCAATTAACAATTGTATCCATTGTTTAATCTGTCCCTTTGCTACCTGCTACTCTCCGCAATGAAGATATACTAGAGATGCTGCCCATTTGCTATTTTTAGTAGATGCTAACCCTGTTGTACTTAACATGCCTTTCCATGTACCTACGCAGGGCCATAACGGGCGATGTTGTTGTTTGCCATCGAGGTTAGCTGCATCCCATGTCTTACAGTATTTTACATCATCTGCGCAATTGCAGTTGGCTTCTAACATTTACTTGCTTCTTGTAGGTACACATGTCAGCGACACTAATCCACTCTTCGACCCGGAGGAACACCTCACCTCCGCTGCGCCGACTTGGGGCGGGCTCTTGTCCATATGAAGTGCCCCAGCAACTACCCCTCGGGACTAACCAAGTATGAACTGACCAGTTGAATCTTACCAATACCAGTTGCAATGGCCATGTTTTGTACGGTTCGTGTATTAAGCATGTTGTGTAAACACGCCTAGCCCGTCTTATCTATTTTCCCTACTTTTTTATAGACAACAGATCCATTCTCTGCTCTAGCAGCACCTGCCTTGCGATGTTTAACTCTGTCAATTCATTTCCATCAGTACCAGTTTCAATGGCTATACTAGGTTGTCTGTTGTAGTAAACAATTCTATCCATTTTTTAATCCGTCCCTTCGCTACCGTGCTACTCTTTCGCAGTGAAGATATCACTACTGATGCTGCCATTTTATTACCATTTGTTATTTTTGGAAGATGTTAACCTTGTTGTAGTTAACATTGCCTTTCCATGTACTTACACAGGGCTACAATGGGCGATGCTGTTGTTTGCCGTCGAGGTTGGCCGCATTCCATGTCTTATACACAGTCTGTTCCTAAATATAATTATTTTTAGAGATTCCAATATAGACTACATACGAAGCAAAATGAGTGAATCTAGATTCTAATCTAAACTATGTATATATACATCTGTATGTAGTTCATATTCAAATCTCTAAAAATACTTGTACTTAGGAACATAGGTAGTTGTATTTTACATCATTTGTGCAATCTCAGTTTAGCTTCTAACATTTACTGGTTGCTTGTAGGTACATATATGAGCGGTACTGATCCATGCTTCGATCCCTTTTGCGTATGGGGCAATGAGATATTCATGAACAAGCGTCAAGTGAGGAAACTAAGAAAGATTGTTAGGCGAAAGAAATAGGTGATGGAAATTAAGCTGTTTATTTACACTTTGTCCAAGACAAAAGTGAACTTTAGGATGGTAAGTAATGTGTTGTCTTTTCCCCCTGCCCACAACAAGTAACTCTATTAGACCCGAGTATCTAAATTTTTTCTCTTTTCAGTGGTTTCTGAAGCAATTTATTGATGATTACCTTGCAAACTACATGACCGGAGTGGAGGCAACTGATGTCTACTACACAACTTGTTCTTGTAGACTTGTGTTGGGCCTCCAAGCGCAGAGTTTTGTGGGACAGTAGTAATTTTCCCTCAAGTGAATGACCTAAGGTTTATCAATCCATGGGAGGCGTAGCATGAAGATGGTCTCTCTCAAAAAACCCTGCAACCAAATAATAAAAAGTCTCTTGTGTCCCCAACACACCAAATACAATGGTATTTTGTATAGGTGCACTAGTTCGGCGAAGCGATGGTGATACAAGTGTAGCAATGATAGTAGATACTCATTTTTGTAATAGGAACAATAAATATAGCAAGGTAGCAAGTAACAAAAGTGAGCACAAACGGTATTGCAATGCTTGAAAATGAGGCCTAGGGTCCGTACTTTTGCTAGTGTAATCTCTCAACAATGCTAATATATTTGGATCATATAACCATCCCTCAACATGTGATGAAGAATCACTCCAAAGTTCCTATCTAGCGGAGAACATAAGAAGAAATTGTTTGTAGGGTACGAAACCACCTCAAAGCTATTCTTTCCGATCAATCTATCCTAGAGTTCATACTAAAATAACACCAAGCTATTCTTTCCGATCGATCTAACCAAGAGTTCATACTAAAATAACACCATATGATACACATCAACCAACTCTAATGTCACCTAGATACTCCAATGTCACCGTGAGTTGATTATACGATATGCATCAAACAATTTCAGATTCATAATACTCAATCAAATACAAAGAACCTCAAAGAGTCACTACAAAAAAAGACACATCCGTGGCATTTTGGGCCGAACGAATTTTTTTCCTGTCATGCTTATGACACTTCTATGACGATAATTGTGACAAAACCCGGTATCATCATAGATGTGGTGGGATCCTACTTCTATGACAAAAAATCATGACAGAAAATGGGCTTTCAGTCCTGGGCAGGTCGGAGACGCAATTGCATGACATTCTTTGCACCGTCCATGACGGAAAAAACCGTGGTAGAAGCGAGGGCAAGGAAAATATCGGGGAGTTCCCGGGGTGGGTGGTCGGGGCCAAGCGATGCGCGTTTCTCTCATACACGTACGTGCGTGGGTGCGAGGCGGTGGGCTCTAACTGAACCCGAGCGAGGCGTTCGCCTACTGAACCTGAGCAATTGCACTGCAGGCTACGCATTATTGAACCGGAGTGATCGATCGATCTGGCTGTTAACTGAACCCGATCGAGCGATTCCTTCGCTACTGCTGCTAACTGAAGCCGATCGAACCTGCTACCTCTTGATGAATAGTGAGCGTTGTTGGGGGTTGGATGAACAGTTCCCGGTGGGGGTTGGATGAACAGGACCCCATGGTAGTAGAGGCTGTTGCGGCCGGATGAACAAAATAAACTTTCATGAAGATCATTGGACAAAATAAACTTGATTCTTAGTAATAGTTTTGAGATATGATGATGTGATATGTGAGTTAGGTTGATGAGTAATTATGCTTTAGTAAGAATATTGGTGTTAAGGTTTGTGATTCCCTATGCAAGCACGAAAGTCAATAGTCATGCAATGCAATTATATCCTACTTGTGGTGCATTATTCGGTGTCATTTATGCTTAATGCTTGCTTATGAGATTATTCGTTTCTTGGTTGGTCGCTTCTCAATCTTTTGCTAGCCTTCATTTTGCACTAAGTATGATCTCTACTTGTGCATCCAAAAACCTTTAAACCAGTTTTGCCACATGAGTCCACTATATCTACCTATATGCAGTATTCATTTGCCGTTCTAAGCAAATTTGCATGTGCCATCTCTAATTTTCGAAATAAACTTCTCTTTTGTGTGTTTGTTTCGCTCGAGGAGCGGTGAGGGGTGGCTAATATTTTCCATGCTAGATGTGTTATTCTCAAGATGAGTGTTTATTCACTTGTCATTGCACGAGAGTAAGGCAAAGGTATTAGGGATGCCCAGCCTGAAATGAAAAATGAATTTACTTTATGTTGTCAAATTATAAATTCCTGGGAAAGTGTTGGTATGGAGGGCAACCGTGGATACGGCTAGCCATGGAAAGTGAAAGTACGGTTGAGAAAGGAATAAACTTTACTTCTGTTTGGGAACCGCCTATGATATATCTAGCATGGAAAGTGTTGGGAACTCTAAGTTGTTTTCATTGGTGGGATGGATACTCCTCCCAAAATGTTTTTCTCTCTAAGTTTTTCACTTTGAGCTCTGGCAACCTCTACAAATCCCTACTTCCCTCTGCGAAGGGCCTTTCTTTTACTTTATGCAATTTTTATTTCTGAATTTGAGTCTCCATCTTCTCTTACAAAAGCACCAACTAGGACGCAATATGATCGTACTTAAGTATTGGGTGTAGCTAATATGCGAGTGTGCTTCATGGATGGATCAATGGTTGAGCATGATAGGCTAGGGATAACTTATTTTAGCATTGATATTTTGAAAGACATGGTTGCTTGTTGATATGCCCGAGTATTTAAATTATCATGTCAAAACTAGACTATTTCTTTGAACAATATAAAAGTCCAAATGTCCATGCTATAAAGAAAAGAATATGATATGACATGTTAGGCAGCATTCCACATAAAAAAATTTATTTTTATCACTTCCCTACTCGAGGACGAGTAGGAGTTAAGCTTGGGGATGCTAATACGTCTCCAACGTATCTATATTTTTGCATGTTCCATGCTGTTATATTATCAATCTTGGATGTTTTATAATCATTTTATATCATTTTTTGGTACTAACCTATTGACATAGTGCAAAGTTCTAGTTGCTGTTTTCTGCATGTTTTTTACATCACAGGAAATCAATATCAGATGGAGTCCAAACGCAACGAAACTTTGCATAGATTTTTCTGGACCAGAAGGAACATAATGGGCCCTGGCTGTGACTGGGGGTGCTCTGGGGAGAGCACAACCCACCAGGGCGCGCCAGGAGGCCCAGGCGCGCCCTGGAGGGTTGTGCCCACCTCGGGTGCCCCCGGACCACCTCTTTGCACTATAAATACCCCAATATTCCCAAAATCCTAGGGGAGTCGACGAAATATTCATCCAGTCGCCACAGGGTCCAGAACCACCAGATCCAATCTAGACACCATCTCGGATGGGGTTCACCACCTCCATTGGTACCTCTCCGATGATGCATGAGTAGTTCTTTTTAGACCTTCAGGTCCGTAGTTAGTAGCTAGATGGCTTCAACTCTCTCTCTCTCTCTCTGAATTCTCAATACAATGGTCACTTGGAGATCCATATGATGTAACTCTTTTGCGGTGTGTTTGTTGGGATCGATGAACTTTGAGTTTATGATCAGATCTATCTTTTTATATCCATGGAAGTATTGGAGTTTCTTTGATCTCTTTTATGCATGATCTCTTATAGCCTCATATTTCTTCTCCAATATTTGGGTTTTGTTTGACCAACTCGATCTATTTATCTTGCAATGGGAAGATGTGCTTTGTAGTGGGTTCGATCTTACGGTGCTTGATCCCAGTGACAGAAAGGGAACCGACACGTATGTATCGTTGCTACTAAGGATAAAACGATGGGGCCTATACTACATAGATAGATCTTGACTACATCATGTCATCGTTCTTATTGCATTACTCCGTTTCTCCATGAACTTAATGCACTAGATGCATGCTGGATAGCGGTCGATGTGTGGAGTAATAGTAGTAGATGCACGCAGGAGTCGGTCTACTAATCTTGGACGTGATGACTATATAATGATCATTGCCTGGATATCGTCATGAGTATTTGAAGTTTTGTCAATTGCCCAACAGTAATTTGTTCACCCACCGTTTGCTATTTTTCTCGAGAGAAGCCACTAGTGAAACCTACGGCCCCTGGGTCTCTTTCTCATAAATTTGCCTTTGCAATCTACTTTTTCCTTGCATTTATTTTCAGATCTATTAATCCAAAAATACAAAAATACCTTGTTGCAATTTATTCTTATTAATTTTATTTGGCATTCGATCTATCAATTTACTACAAATTTATCTCACGTCCGTTTGCCTACTTGAGGCGCGTACCCGGAAGGGATTAACAACCCCTTTAACACGTCGAGTTGCGAGGATTTGTTATCTATGTGCAGGGGCTGTTTACGTCGTGTTGCTTGGTTCTCCTACTGGTTCGATAACCTTGGTTTCATATCTGAGGGAAATACCTACCGCCGCTGTGCTGCATCATCCCTTCCTATTTGGGGAAAAACTGACGTAGCTTCAAGCAACATCAGCGGTCGAGGCCAATAGGGAAGCCCGTTACAATAACAGAGAAGTATGTTAGCTTTCCCATATTTTATGTGGATCCTCTGTCTGGTTTCTTCTACACCGGACAGAGCCTCAGGGGCTACTATCTGTGCACAGGCATATTCCTCTATATATGGAAAAGCGTTTAGAGCATTACGTCGCGTACCTCGAAGCCTGTCAGTAGGCTGGTAAAAGCTTCATTCAGTCCGCTCTTGGCAGATTGAACCTTCTCTACCACCACACCCATTGATTCTCCAGGATGGAAGCACGTTGCAGTGCTTCCACTAGAGTGTTCGGCGCCTCCGGATTAGCGGAGGTCGCCGACGGAGCTGATGCTCCCTCCTCCTTCGAAGTGGGCTGCTCACCTGATCCCGGAGCCACATTGGTCTCCGGAACGGTGTCCGACTGGGGCCCGGATTGTTGACGGTCCCCATCGTCGGTTGTCATAGGGGTAGCCTCCCCTATGTCTTCGGCGACCGAGGTATTAACCTCAGGCTCTTTCTCGACAGCCTCGCCCACCCCTCCGCGGCCAGGAGAGGTCCTTTGGGATAACACCTTAGTGTCATCCATGGTGATAGGTGAGGAGGCTCATGGCGGCATCTCGCTCTCTGCCATCTCAGGTGGCAGAGAACTCCCCTCCGATAATGAAGGGTTCGGGTGATCGCGGGGAGGGCTGAAAGGCACATGGCATAATAAATTATATAATGCAAATACGAAAACTGAAAGATAAACAGTAAGTATCTAAATACTTACGATTCAGCCAGGGGCTTCGCCCCGGGAGACTTTTTGGGGACCAGTTCGGCATCTGAGTCCGAACTGTCCTGGAGGGTTATCTTCCCCCTCTTGGGCGCCTTCCCCTTTGGGTCTTTGGAGGCTTCCCTCTTCTTCTTCCTCCCCTTACGGGGGGAGTCGCTTTCCACCTCCTCCTCCTCTTCCTCTTCCTCGTCTCCCTCATGGGAGGAGGGGGCTTCGGTCTCTGCGGACATAGCATCCGAAGGACCCTTGTGGCGGGGGCCGCCCTTGGGTTCCTTTCCCTTCTTATTGGCCTTCTTCTCCAACGCCTGATACGGCGCCGGGGCCAGCATCTCTGTTAGCTGGGGTGTGGCTTGGTCTTCAGGCAGCGGTGCCGGACACTTGATCCGCTCTGCCTTTTCCATCCAGCCCTACACGAAAGACAGATGTTACATTATATCTAGACTTATTGACCGAATAGGTACTCGGGAAAATTGTGCTTACCAGCGAGGCCAGATTCTCGATATCGAGACCGATGTCTTTGGTCTTCTTCGGCCACATTTTTTGGGCCTTGAAGAACAACTTCCAAATGTCTTTGTGCATCATGCTGAAGAAGTGCTTCAAGGTCCGTGGCTCCTCTGGACTAAACTCCCACATGTGAGAGGCCCGGAGTTGACAAGGGAGAGTCCGGCGGAAGAGCATCACCTGAATCACGTCTGTGAGACTAATTTTTTTGCCTATCATGTTGGTGATACGCTTTTGCAGCATCTGCACCTCCGTCGAGGACCCCCAGTCAAGGCCCTTAGCGGCCCAGGAGGTGAGCCTAGTGGGGTTCCGGATCTGAAGTCGGGCGTGGCTGCCCAGTTGGCATTGCGGGGTTTGGTGATGTAGAACCACTCCTGCTGCCACACCTTGACCGTCTCCACGAATGCCACTTTGGGCCAGACGGTGTTGGGAAGCTTGCTCACCATGGCCCCGCCGCAGTCCGCGTGCTGACCATTGACCACCTTCGGCTTTAGATTGAAAACCTTGAGCCATAGGCCGAAGTGTGGTGGGGTGCGGAGGAGAGCCTCGCACACGACGATGAACGCCGATATGTGGAGGAAGGAGTTTGGGGCTAGATCGTGGAAATCTAGCCCATGATAGAACATGAGGCCGCGGACGAAGGGGTGAAGGGGAAACCCTAGCCCGCGGAGGAAGTGGGGAATGAACACTACTCTCTAGCCGGGCTCCGGGGTAGGCGTGACCTGACCCTTGTTGGGGAGCCTGTGCGCAATGTCCGCGGGCAGATACCCTGCGCCCCAGAGCTCCTTGACGTCTTTCTCGGTGACGGAGGAGGCCTCCCACTTGCCCTTGGAACCAGATTCAGACATGGCTGGGGAGGTTGGTGGCGGTGGGAAAGATTGAGATTTTGGCCGTTGGAGCTCAGAGGAAGGGAAGGCCGGAGCTAGGAGAAAGGCGTGGAAAAAAATGAGGAATCTTTACCCTTTTATAGGCAGTGAAATACCAAACGCCCCCGTCTCAAGCCTTAAACTTGCTAGTTCCCAAAGAGATCACGCGAATGGCACGGTTGGATTACCCAAAACCGTATTGATGAGGATCCCACAATGAGCGGGCACGATCTCTGTTTTGACAAGACGTGCCAATGAGGGCTATGCCTTGAAACGCGAAGCAGGAGGTGTGAAAACAGTTCGAAATGTTAAAGAGCCAGATGTGACGCTACACCGAAAAAAGTTGTCAGTAAAAGACACTGTTTTATTTTGATATCTTGCCTTCGTGGCCAAGGGTTGTATTAGTTATACAGAGCCGGATATAGATCCTGTGTGGAGGGAGTTGTCTTGAAATGTTTAAAGGAAGGAACCTGCCTTGCAATGCCAAAGACAATCCACATGCCGAACACATCGTCATCGAAGACTGGTTCAGGGGCTAGTAGGGGAGTCCTAGATTAGGGGGTCCTCGGGTGTCTGGACTATTTGACATGGGCCGGACTGGTGGGCCGTGAAGATAAAAGGAGAAGACCTTCCCCCCATGTCTGGGTAGGACTCCTATATGCATGGAAGACAAGTTTGGTGTCCAGATATGTTATTTCCCTCCCCCACAAACCGACTCTGTACAACCTTAGATCCCTCCAGTGTGTATATAAACCGGAGGGTTTAGTCCGTAGAGGCTATCAGAATTCTCATAGGCTAGATAGCTAGGGTTTAGCCATTACGATCTCGAGGTAGATCAACTCTTGTAACCCCTATATTCATCAAATACAATCAAGCAGGACATAGGGTTTTACCTCCATTTAGAGGGCCTGAACCTGGTAAACATTGTGTCCCACTTCTCCCTTGTTACCCTCGATCCTCAGACGCATAGTTCGGCACCCCCAACCCGAGATCAGCCGGTTTTGACACCGACACTTGAAAACACAAGAAGGTTATTTAGTAAAGGGAAACTATCTAACCTGCATGCATGTGAATGAAACAATTACATTTTCGGTGGAAGACAAACGTACCGAAAGCATCAGGATTCCATGCAAAAACAGTGCCATGAGTGGTGGCAGCATACACAAGACCCTCGTATTGAATTGCATCAGAGTACACATCCATGTACAGAAACTGATTTTTGAGCAATATCCATCGAGTCGAATTATGAAGGACGGCAACAAGCTTGTTGAAGATAGCGACAACACAAGCATTCCTATAACCCCAAGAGCGGTTGGGAACTCGACAAATTGCTATCTTCTGTAGAGGACAGTCACCATGATCGTAGTTGAACGTACGTAGAATACCGGTGTGCTCAACCTCTGGGCAGTCCAAGATTTTTGGAAGTGGAACCCGGTGACGAGTGTACACATTCACAAGTTCCCACTCGCAGTTGTACCCAATATAAACAACCCAATCTCCATTTGCGCCTGCCCAAGCCTTACCCTCAAGCGATGGCATCTTAACATCACACGTATCATTATCAAGCGGCATCAACTTGCACAAGGCAAGGCTTCCGTCGTTTTCGCGCCAGTCGTCAGCAGGGTCACGGCAAAGAAGATAGGGGAGATCAAACTGCTCCTGGACCCTTGGGTTCCTTGTAATGATGTTATTGGTTGAGTCGAGAATGGTCTTGAACAAACCTACCATGCTAGCCGAGGTGATGACGTCGCACCGATCAATGAGTTCCTCCACCACGTCATCTCTCTGATCGGAGCAAGAATAACGGGGTCGTTTCCGGCTTGTTCCCTCCATGGAGAAGACAATCAAACAATGGCAGAAGGAAGGGCGAAGGAAAATGGAGGAGGGAGGAAGAGCATGCGACAACAGTTCCAAATCAAGAGGGAAAGGCGAATAGGCGATGGACGATTGCAATGGTACACGAAGAGGTGCCCGGGCCTACATAGACGTCAGTTTGGAAATTGTACAAAAGGACTTGCCGCCATCTCACTGACATGTTGGAATGGGACCACATGTCAATGAAACATGGTGTGTAATTTCTCGTGCAAAATGTGATCTGGCTGCGTTGGCCCGAGGTGCCGCATTAGTTCTCGACTTTATTTTTTTAATGGTGTGACGTTCAGTTTTGAAGCACGACTAATTGGTACTGTATGCAGAGAAAATATAAACTACTCTACCACTACTCCACCTCTAGTACTAGTATCAAAAAAGATATATAGGTTGGAACTTCAGCGCTTTCTTGCTAAGGGCTACCCACTTGCTTCTCACACTATCACCCTCTTTCCAGATCTAAAAAAGACGGCCTCTCTCTCCCTTCTCACCGGTGGTCTCAGATCCGCCGGGGAAGAAAACGACGTGCAGCATTGACGCACTCGTCGTTGGCGAGCGAGGTCACGCACTGATGACAAGGTCGTCCTCTCAGACCTAGCGCCCGCGCGGGATGGCCTTCGTCCCCAAGCTCACTGCCGTAGTGTGAGTGGAGGACGACGACCACGAGTGAAGCCACTTCCCGCCGACCCACAGGTATGCTACCTCTTTTCGAACCATACCCTTGTTCTATTACCCCACTCTGCCATGTCGCTGCATGTGGATCTTTTTCACTCCACCATCTTCCCAATTTGCTATCCTCTACTCTGCTGGTCACGCAGATGAAAACCTTAATTTGCACTATTAAAGGAAACCCTACTTCATGTAGACTAATCCATGTCTGGGTTGAATAAGGAAAGGAAGCGAGAAAGTACTGTCCAAGAGACTAGGCATCGAACCCGCATCTAGGTTGAAAAGGGGAAAATCAGTAGCTAAGGAACGAGTCTCGGGTCTCTTGGTTGAAAAGGGTGAAAAAGGGTAGAATGGCATGACAACGCAATAGAGAATGACCAGGTCGATTGGTTTGTTGTCCTCACATAGGAAAAAGGTGGCTAAAGAGAACAAAAATGGGACGTAATCCACATATGTTGCCTGGATATTTGTTGCTCTGGGCAACCATACCTCCCTCACCACTCTATGGGTCCGTGGAGGTACATCGTACTGGTGCGCCCACTATCCAAATGGGCCTCCCATGCTCTTATTGCCACTTTTTTGCTGTTAGTATAACGCCGGCGGTAAAGTCAAGCAATTCTACTGCTAAAGTGATGCCACATTTAACTAATGCCGCACTCAGTCTAATGTCACCGATAAATTTAAGCAATGCCATTTAATGTCACTGTATTATTTTAGGGTTAGCTGTTGATTGTGGATGTATTAAATATTTTTTAGCTAAGGCATTCTAATGTTGTTGCACAGCCAGTATACCAACGATGAAACTTGTTACTACCTTCAGACTTTTGCACTGTTAATGCTTACAGATTACATACCTCACTTTCATGAGATAAGTCAATTTTTTTGTACAGTGTCACCAAAATGCCAAGGCGCCGATGTCACTTTATTTTAGTTAAACTGCACAAAAAATTATGAAGAGAAGAGGAAAGGTCAAGAGTGGGCACCTCCTCCTCCGGCTGTTCTCTTGATCCGTTCGATCAAGTTTTTATGTTTGACCGATTATCAAGATTGGGATAGCAATTTTTCAAGTCCCCTCGAGTTCCAAATGATATTTACCTTGAAGGTACATGGTTTGCAATTTTTTATACTATCATTAGTTAATAATGCTAGTTACCTTCAGACTTTTGTATTTTGTTTAATGCTCTTGCGCAACTAGTATACCAATGATGAAACTTGTTACCTTTACATTTTGTATTGTTAATGCTTATAGAAATCTTCCAGTGCTAGCTTATGGAAATCTGTCCAGTAAAACCATTGTATTGTACCCCGTAATAAGAAGTTACTCTACTGTTGCACTAGCCACTGGATTAGTGTATATTTTTACTATTCGAATGGTGTTGCATTAGCGTACGGAAATATATAAAGTGTGGCAAGCTTTCCCAGATATGTGCTCAAGAAAACTACTACCTGTTTTTCTAAATACTAGACGTTTGGGTACTTTAAATTGAACTGCGAAACATCTTATATTAAGGAAGAGAGGGTGTAGAGTTCACTCAAATTATCCCAGTAAAGCTAGTCACACCTTTGTTAAAATTAATGTTCATTATGTTATTGGAGGAGGTTTGTATGTTTGTCTCTAATGCCTGTTGATTAATACCTGACATCATGATGTAATGTTAAGTCATTTCTTTTGGTACAGTGTCACGGAATTGTCAAGGCGGTGATGGCATTTTATTTTAGTTGAACTGCACAAAATATGCTTAAAAGAAGAGGAAAGGTCGGGAGTGGTTCAGTTTTTAAGAAAATACTATGTATGCCTTCCTGACATCATCCGTTGTTGCCTTATTTATTCCTTCAAACACGTGGTTAGAAACAGTCTTGCTACCTTTTCCCATTAAGAAATTGGAATGCTTATATTTGTGAGTCTATGTTTCAACTAGTGCCACTTTTATAGTAATCACACTTTCAATATCTATGCAAACAGGGATGCTCGATTTTAGTGGAACTGCACAAAAAGTCCAAATGGTTCAACATTAGGAGCATGTTTCCTTCCAAACCTTTATATCCAATTGGTGGCACTATGAGCTGTTCATTACGAAGGTACATGGTTTGCTACTATCTTGCTACTCTTTTTGTACTGTCATTAGATAGTAATATTAGTGGTTTGCATGTGAATTTATTGGCAGGGTGGACCTACATTGGAGGTGCAGGACATGATTCAATGATTGGATGCTCAATTTCGGTTGTATCGATTTCACCTCTTCCATCACTGCGAACATGGATATCCTTGGTCTGATGAAGAATAGGCGTTATATTTCTGCTCTGAACCAGCAAATCAATTCAGTACGAAATTGTCCAGGGCAAAACATGACAGTATCAAATTGTCCAGTGCAAAACATGACAGATGCTAAGTGGAAGAGACGTGTTTAAACCAAAAATACAAGGTGGGGTATATGTTTACTAGCTTCTTGATATTTGTGTAGACAGATGTCTGCCCGTTGCTATTTGGCAAACAAACAAAGTGACCGCAATTTTGGTTGAACTGCACAAGAGAATAGTATAGTCACTACATGCAGTGCCATTTGAAAATAGACACGGAAAGATTGGATAGTCACTTCATGGACTGCACAAAAGTAGTATTGTACTATTTATTGGCCAACACTAGGTGCTTCATTGCTTTGGTCTGATTATACAATGGGCATCATTTTGCCTAAGTTAAAGTTCGTATTCCGAAAATAGTCTCGCCGTGTGATCGAGAGAAGACCAAATCATATTGCAGTGGATGTTCCTCCATCATGTGTGGTTCATTGTCATGGTTCCAGCTATTGGTGAAACCACTTACGTTTGCAAGAGGAATTGTAGACTTCACAAACAAATTTGTCTTTCACTCTGAACTGAATGTTGGCCAAGAGAAGCATCCATGTTAGTAGGAAGAACATATGTTTTTCTAGATCTTTGCTTTTGGAGCTACATATTTGTATATGATCTCTGAATCATTGAGATGCATTAACATGTTGATCTTATTATGGGAATCGTACTAGTTGGTTGTGAATTTGGGCTACTAATGTGAACATATTACAATGCGAGGCCTGTGTGTCTCCTGTGAACATTTCGAACGGATCGGCTCTTACTACTGTGACAACATGATCCTTATTTCTGTGTTCTCAGTGTTTACAAGTTACTAACAGTTCCTTATTTCTGTTCGCTCAGTGTCTAAAAGTTACTGATCGATCACTAGCTAGCCTACTAATGTGCTCCTGGCAGTTTTAGTTGCGAAGCAAGATCTGAAGTGGCAGTTTTTTGAATAAAAATGCCTACCTCTGAAGAAACTAACATGTTGTTCTGAAGAAAATGCCATGCGAATTTGAAGAAACTGCCAGCAAAAACGTTCGCAAATGCCTTATCTCCCAGCGAACGTTCATCCGCTATTGCGATCCTACACATACACTATCCGACCGACTCGATTCTACGTGAATAACCAGCGGATCACGCACGTACCTCATCTGGATGAATCGAGCGGACTCGTTTGACCGTCATGCCGACGTGCGACCCAGCACGGATGGGACGCACCACTGATGAGACGGGATGGGACGACACAGTCATAATTTCAGTTTTTCTAGTTTTCCACGGCAAGCTGGTGCGCTAAGCCATGCCTACTTATGCATTGAATTCTGATGACCGCGATGACCGTCGCGTTTCCCGTGACACGGCGGTTCACCTACCTTCCGCCTATAATTACTGGTTTCCGGCGTTCTCCGGTGGCACCATCACCCAACTCGCCCTATCCTTATAAGCCCCCATCGGACGGACATCGCTCGCCACTTATCCTCGCTCTCGCCATGTCCGTCATGCCCCCTCCCATCCGCAATAGGCGACGCCGGAGGCGGTCATCGCCGGAACTAGTGTTTGGTTTTTCACCGGAAGGCAGACGGAGGGAGGAGGCATTCTATCAGTCTTTAGATGGCAATGCGGAGTATGAGGACTTGTTGGAGCGCGACCGCCTGGTGGAGGAGCAGCGCATCGCTGATTTGCGCCACCAACGGGGCATGGAGCAGCAGCGCACGAACGCTCTGAGTCGCGAGCAGAGCACCCGCAACTGGGCCGACTACGTGGAGGCCGACGCCCAACAAATATCCCTGGAGGCTGTGGGGCATGCACGCGTTCGCGACGCCGAATTTTACTACCAGCTCGTCAAGTGGGTTTCCCGCTTAGAAGCCGAAGCTTTAGTGGACCACGTCGACATGGAAAGGGCCAACGCGCGCGAGCAACGCGCCCTATCGCACCTCTGGCAAGTCCGAGGCGAGGCGGAGGACGTCGGTGCCGGCGTTTAGCGTGTACGGCAGATGGCGACCGACATCGTCTAGTTAGCTAAGAGTAAGTTAGTACTTGTACACTACTAGAGTATTAGTGGGAGTAGATAGTTAACTTGGCTATGTTGGTTGTCAACGTGGAAGTTCAATACTCTATATCTGGATCAAACCTGTCACTTTGCTCTGAATGTTGAACTTTCCATTTGAACGTATGGAATGGGCTGTTATTTTTTTAAATGGGTTGTATTTGTCCGCCACGGTTTTAGAGGCTGACTTGTGGGCCTACCAGGTTGACGCGTACACAATTAGGAGATGATTGTACGTGGAGAGGATGACAGCAGGGACCCACCAAGGTCATGGCAGAACGCAAGCAAGTGCCTCCTTATTTCAAGCCAAAAAATGATTCCTCCTAATGGATTTCTGACATCTGGGTCCCATGCCATTGTCAACGTAGTCAATAAACGAGAGAATTGCACAATGAGCGGCTGATACCAGGGACCTAGCAGCTCGCCTAGTTATTTTTGTTTTTGAGACGGAAGCAGGGTGTCAACTGGGCTGTGCGGGGCATTCTGTCCTGTCTAGACAGCCTTTTCTTTTATGTTTACCACAAGACCAGCCCAGTAGTTTTTTTTCTTTCTGAAAATGGCTAGCCCAATTTTTTTGTGCTTTGTCAAGTAGGTTGCTTTATCAGCCCTGTCGGGCTGCAAATCTTTCAATATGAGGAGAGCTTCATTCGGTTGGCCCAGAAAATGGGCTATCAGTAATGAGAAATGTGCTATACATTTTTAAAACACATCAAACCTGCAATTAGTTTTGATTTTTTTTTCATTTCGAGATTTTAAATTCCATTGATTTTTATGCGTGGACAATTTGTTGGATTTTATGTTGATATAAATTTATTTTTAAAATTAGTTTGAATGTGACTCAAAATTTCGGGATTAAAGACAATTCGGACCGCACGGAAATATGCAAAATTTCATATAATTTTTTAACCGTGGCCACAATATGGGCTATAATGCTAACAAAAAGAATATGGGCTCCAAAAAAACCTTAAGAATTAGCAAATGGGCTATAAATTATTAGAAATAATGGAAGATGGGTTGTATGTTGTTTTCCACATATTTGAGGCTAACTTGTGCGCCTACTATAGGTTGGCGCGTACGATTTCCTAAAAAAAAGTTGACGCACACGCAACGCCGTGTCAACTTAGTCAACACACGAGAATAGTGACTGTTGGATGTCCATCCAACCGCCGTCGTGCTTCTTCAATCTCTGCTCTTCCTGCTCCAGCCGCTCAAACAAGCGCCGGCGGGACTGCCTGCTCCCTCCTTCCATGGCCGGCTGTGCTGCCGCACAGGCCTCACCGCCCCACCCTACTCCCATCGCTGGCCTAGCCATCCCTCTACTCACCCACACCTGCTGTTATTCTCCAGCGACGACAGACGAACCATTAAACCCTCGTACTCCCCTCCGCGTGGGAAACAACTGCCGAGTCTTCCCTGGCTCTGCGTCGTTCCCTTCCTAGGCCTCGCCGTCGTCCACCGCCCTGGTGCTCTCCGCGTGGCGTGGTCAATGTGGTCAACGAACGACATCCATCGGAAGAGGACTGTACGTGGAGAGGCTGACAGCTGGGTCCATTGCCGCACGCAAGGAAATGCCTCCTTATTACACGCAAAATAATGATTCCTCCACTTGACAGCTGGGACCCACCGGAAGGGCCTCTGTATTTCATGAAAAAAGCGTTCCTCCCGTTGACAGCTCGGACCCACCAGCTATATCTTCACACGCAAGGAAGTGCCTCCTTATTACGTACAAAAAATGAATACTCCCCCAGCTAGCTGGGACCCACCATAGTGGGAGGCTGACTTGTGGGCCTACTAAGTTGACGCGGACAGAGGGCTTAGTCAACTTAGCCAATATGAACGATTCTAGCTCTAGTGACCGTACGATGTCGATCCAATGACCGTAGTGCTTCTTCAACCTCCGGTCTTCTTGCTCCAGCCGCCCAAACTAGCGCCGGTCGTGCCGCCTGCTCTTGCCTCCCATGGCCGGCTGTGCTGGCGCGGAGGCCTCATCGCCCCTACTACTCACACCGCTGGCCAGGCCATCCCTCTACTCACCCACACCCCCTGTTATTCTGCGGCGACGGCAGACTCACACTGCAGCCAAACCAGTCAACTCCTCTCCACATGGGCATCCACTGCCGCGTCTTCCCCAGCTCCGCGTCGTCCCCTTCCTAGGCCTCGCCGTCGTCCACCGCCTTGGTGCTCTCGGCGCGGCGTGGTCAATGTGGTCAAGGAACAAACTTCCATCGGAAGAGTATTGTACGTGGAGAGGCTGACAGCTGGGTCCACGGTCGCAGCAAGGAGGTGCCTCCTTATTACGTGCAAAATAATGATTCCTCCACCTGACAGCAAGGACCCACCGGACGGGTCACCGCATTTCATGAAAAAAAACATTTCCCCCTGAATGCCGGGACCCACCAGCTACATCTTCATACGCAAGGAAGTGTGTCCATATTACGGGCAAAAAAATGATTCTCCCCTGACAGCTGGGACCCACCAGCTATATCTTCGCACGCAAGGAAATGCCTCCTTATCCTCCCTGACAGTCGGGACCCACCTGGTCGAAGCGTATGTAACATTGTCATTCTGGTCGCGAACGTGTACGTACATACTGGTCGATCGGTCTGTCTGCAGGCTGCAGCGATGAACCGTGGCCGAGTAAGGAAGGGCACGTGTCGTAGTAGAGGAGCAGACGTAACATGTACACGTATGTATAGCCAGGGTGCAAAAAAGTAAAAACGGCCACGTACGTACATACGGGCGGGGTCTCGAACGCCTACTCGCGCATACGTACGCCTAGGGCTCGTGTACATCCAGAGGCAGCGACGGCGTCTTGTTCATCGCCAGCCAACCGGCTGGGTCAGATCGGAGAAACCAGGTCGTCGTGTTCATCGGGAGGCAATGGAATGCGTCGTATTCATCGGGAGCCAACCGTCTTGGAAGGAACAGCTAAAACGAGGCCTGGCGTACCGCAGAATGGAGGAAACGGCCTTGTGTTCAACCGCCTACGGTCGAAATGGGATCCTGTTCACTGGGAGGGGTGTGGCGTACCGCAAAACGGAGGAAACGGACTTCTCTTCGACCTCCTACGGTCGAAACGGGGTCCTGTTAATCGGGAGGGGTGTGGCGTACCGCAAAGCGGAGGAAACAGACTTGTGTTGGAGCTGTACGGTCGAAACGGGGGTCCTGTTCATCGGGAGGGGTGTGGCGTACCGCAAAACGGGACTCCACGGGCTACTGTTCATCCACCGTCTACCGCCTCACTCCAACCTCCACAGGCTATTGTTCATCCACCGTTGACCTCCTCCAGCCTCCACCTGCGACTGTTCATCCACAGCGTCTCCCTCCTGCCTCTACCAGCTACTATTCATCCACGGGCTCCTGTTCATCCAGCCTCCACCGGCTACTGTTCAACCAGCCCTCTCCACAGGGTCCTGTTCAACCAGCCCTCCACGGGCTACTATTCATCAGGCCCTCCACCGGCCACTGTTCAACCGGCCCTCCACCGGCTGCTGTTCATCCAGCCCTCCACGAGGTCCTGTTCATCCACCCCAACCGGCTCGATCGGGGTCTAATTTGCACGTGTTGCGTTTCATAAGCTCAAACAAATATAAGTGAAGCTCATGAGCATAATTTTTCTTTCTTTCTCTCAAATAAATTTAAGTGAAGCAAGAGAGAATTTCTTGAAATTTTACTAACTCTCAAATAAATCTAAGTGAAGCAAGAGAGCATTTCTCCAAAAATACTAAGCACACCGTGCTCAAAAAGATATAAGTGAAGCACTAGAGCAAGTCCATAGCTCATAAAAATTTAAGTGAAGCATAGAGAGCAATTCTAACAAGTCATGACATAATTTTGGCTCTCCCAAATTGGTGTGTCCAGCAAGGGATCATGACTTAAAACACAAAATAAAACAAGCAAAGACTCGTATCATACAAGACGCTCCAAGCAAAACACATAGTATGTGACGAATAAAAATATAGCTTCGAGTAAAATACCGATGGTCGTTAGAAGAAAGAGGGGAAGCCACTCAGGGGCATCCCCAAGCTTAGTTGGTTGCTCATTTTTGGATAATAGCTTGGGATGCCGGGGCATCCCCAAGATTAGACTCTTCTACTCCTTATTCCTTCATCCATCGTAAGATAACCCAAAACTTGAAAACTTCAATCACACAAAACTCAACAAAACCTTCGTGAGATCCGTTAGTAAAAGAAAGCAAATCACTACTATAAGTATTGTACAAAACCAATTCATATTTTGTTTTTGCATTATATCTATTGTATTCCAACTTTTCTATGGAAAAACTCATCAAAGAAAACCATAGAGCCATCAAAATAAGCACACAACGCAAAGAAAACAGAATCTGTCAAAACAGAACAGTCTGTAGCAATCTGACTATTTCGGAAACTTCTGGAACACAAAAATTCTGAAAAAATAGGACGAGCTGAGAAATTTTTATATTAATCTACTGCAAAAAGAATTGGCATTTTATCGCACTCTGGTAAAAAACAAGAATTGTTTTCGTAAGAGCAAAAGTTTCTTTTTTCAGCAAGATCAAACAACTATCACCCAAGAAGATCCTATCGGTTCTACTTGGCACAAACACTAATTAAAACACAAAAAACACAATAATAACAGTAGCATAATTGTGCTAACACTAAAGAACATAAAGCAAAAAGCAAAATAAAAAATAAAAAAAATATTCATTGGGTTGCCTCCCAACAAGTGCTATAGTTTTATGCCCTTAGCTAGGCATAAAGCAAGGATCTAAGTTTTGTCTTCCGAAGTTTTGGCAATTTTTGTAAGGGTTTTATCATACCCAGGAGGCTCTTTACGCTTCCCTAAATTCTCCGGAAAAGAAACCATCTTAAGATCCAAAATATCCAAACACTTATTGCAAAGTGTAATGAGGGTATTCATGCGATTGATACTACCATTGAGGTGTTTGAGGGGTTCATTATATTTCTGTATTTCAACCATATGTTTATGCAAATCACCAAGTTTGTCCAACATTTGAGCTCCCTCAGGGGTAAAAGGAAACCCCTTTTTTGAGGTGGAATTCCCAAAATTCCTTCTAAAATTTCATAGGCAGCATTGGCATCAAGCTCAATAAAATTTCCTTCAGCGACAAAATCTAGAAGTTATCTATGATGCAAAGTCAATCCTAAGTAAAAATTACGAAGCAAAACTTTAGCGCCCCCCTTTAAATTGGAAATACGATAAGATTCCATAAGCCTATACCAGACATCTTTCAAATTATCTCCTTGTCTTTTCTTGAAGTAAAGAACTTCAAAATCGGTTGACAAAGGAGGAGTAGGACGCTAGCCATCAAGACGGGAAAGCAAGAAAACGACAAATTTTTGTGAAGTGGGAGAGAGGAAAATGAGAGGTAAATGGAAAGTAATGTAAATTGCAAGGAGATGAGATTTGTGATTAGGAACCTGGTATATGTTGAAGATCTTCCCCGACAACGGCGCCAGAAATTCCTTTTGATGTCGCTTGAAGCTACGTCGGTTTTTCCCCAAAGAGGAAGGGATGATGCATCAGAGCGGCGGTAGGTATTTCCCTCATATATGAAACCAATGTTATCGAACCAGTAGGAGAACCAAGCAACACAACGTAAACAACCCCTGCACACAGATAACAAATCCTCGCAACCTGATGTGTTAAAGGGGTTGTCAATCCCTTCCGGGTACGGCGCCTCAAGTAAGCAAACGGGCGTGAGATAAATTTGTAGTAAATTGATAGATCGAACGCCAAATAAAATAAAGAAGAATAAATTGCAGCAAGGTATTTTTTGTATTATTGGACTAATATATCTAAAAATAAATGCAAGGAAAAAGTAGATCGCAAAGGCAAATATATGAGAAAGAGATCCGGGGGCCGTAGGTTTCACTAGTGGCTTCTCTCGAGAAAAATAGCAAACGGTGGGTGAACAAATTACTGTTGGCAACTGACAAAACTCAAATACTCATGATGATATCCAGGCAATGATCATTATATAGGCACCACGTCCAAGATTAGTAGACTGACTCCTGCCTGCCCATTATGTTCCTTCTGGTCAAAAAAAATCTCTGTAAAGTTTCGTTGCATTTGGACTCCGTCTGATATTGATTTCCTGCGATGTAAAAAACATGCAGAAAACAACAACTGGCACTTGGCACTATGTCAATAGGTTAGTACCAAAAAATGATATAAAATGACTATAAAATGATTATAAAACATCCAAGATTGATAATATAACAACATGGAACAAGCAAAAATTATAGATACGTTGGAGACGTATCAACCGCCCAGGCCACAGAAGTGTCCGAACTCAATCGGAAGCTTAAGCTGGCCGATGAAGAAATTGACCACGTTAACAAGCGGTTCGATGAGATGCAAGGTATGCGTATAATGTTAAAGGTTTAGTTGGTCATCATAAGTGATAGTTATATTCGGAGATTAACTCATGTAATGCTTTGATTGTGAGTATAGTTGGTCCAGCCGAGGTCGAGACCCTCAAAGGCGCCCTTGCCCAAGCCCAAAAAGAGGCAAAGGCGAACAAGGCAGTCGTTGACAAAGCGGCTGCAGAACTAAAGACCGAGCAGGCCACCCACCGCCAAGACGAAGCTCGGGTGGCCGAAGTCGAGCAAGAGCTTAAGGACGCCATCCTCAAATGGGAGGCTTTGGAGGAGAAGACTTCGGCCCAATCGTCCGGACTCGCCAAAGCCCTCCACGAGGCTAAAGAGGCGCATGTCGAGTCCCGGAGTGCTCACGAAGAGATTTGTCAGGCGAAGCAGATAGCGGCTGGTAAGGCCTTTCTTTTGCAGAGTATATTTGGAGGTCAAAGATATGCTTTGCTCACTCGAGTGTGGAGTTCTCCAGACGCGTTTGCGGATCTTCTGAGGAGTGCCGCCGATGCCGCACAGTTCTTCTGAGCCCAGGAGGGGAACTCGACCGAGAAGTTGTTCTTGTCGCAGTTTCTTGCGCCGGAGCACCCGACGCCCCTGAACGACCAGCTGAAGCAGCTGATGGAGCTGCATAGGGTGGCCGGTTTGGCTAGGAAGGATCTAATAGTCCGACTTTGGCCAGCTGAACCCATTCCCAGTAGCTACTTCGGTTTGGTGAGGCGGCTCATCGACGCGCTGCCCCGGAGTGATGCTGTGAAGCGCTCGGCCTGCATAGAAGGTGCCCGGATGGCCTTCGCCCATGTCAAGATGCACTGGCAAAGATGAAGGCCACCAATGTGGCGACCGCAGGCCCACCCGAAGGCAAGAACCACCGCAAGCCGGAGAGGTACTTCGAAGACGTCCTGGCGGGGGCCCGAGTAGTAGAGGGCCAGTGCTCTAAGGACGTGATATTTGATTAGGTGTGTGCGGGTTGTAAAAACTATGTTATGATCCCCGACTTGTAATATATGTGCGCTTTTTTATGTTAAGCAATTTTCCTCATGTGCGGTCATTTAATTCTAAAAGTTGCCAGTCGTCGGCATCAGCCCCCATGTAGATGCTACAGGGGTGTTCGGCATAGCGCGCGACCACACTTTATCCAACGTCTTGGTCCATGAAGGAGGTGTCCGTAGGGTGAAACAAGCAGTGAGACTATGCGGCTTTATTACTTTCACTTAGCCATAGGAGTTTGACAGTGGGGCTAAGTACTAGCCCCTTGTGTGTGCGCGGCAATCCGAACTAAGGTTCCCTTTCTGCACGGCTGGATGAAGACCAACCCCTCGTATAACACGGAGTAAATCACAAATGATTTGTAGTAAGTCACCGAATCGCCGACCAGCTCTCACTGTATCATGACAGTCAGTTTTCGGTTTTCTCTACTGAGGTATTTGACCGGACGAACCAGAAATACAATCGCAGTAGTTCTCCCTTTACTACCTTAGAAGAACGAGCGGAACGTAAGGTGGTAAGAACAGGAGCCGGGCAACGCAACTGTAGACCAAAGACATGATTCGGAGCCGATGCATATAGAGCAATATTCGGGACGCGAAGAGTACCCTATAGGTGTTCAAACTTTGAAAACGTGTGGAGCCGAATACAGCCCCCGGTGCTAAGACCGGATTAAAGCGCGTGTGGAAATCTGAAGTAAGGAGGGAATACATATGACAAAATAAATCAGTACCAAATGAAAGTGGTGATCAACTGTTTCCTTTATATCCTAGTTAATACGTCGAGACACGCTATTACAGATAATGCCATGAATATCAAGGCTATGTTACATGCCGAGAATTTACACAAGGGAAAGTTTTACGCAAGGCCTAAAAAATAGTGGTCTTGAAGATCCCAGTGGTGCCCTGCCGCACATCTGCGCCATTTCTCCTTGGTGAAAAATCCTTGAAGAGGAAAAGTCGATGGTCGTCTATTTTTCGATAAAGGGCGCTTTTATTATCTCGAAATGTAGCATCAAGCGGATACAAAGCATTATGAGTAACACCCGGCCTCTGCATAACTAGGATGCACATAGCCCAACACGAAAAGTCTGACAAAATGAATGGAAAGAAACGACAAATCGGCGACAGTAGAGTCCTATAGACCGACACTATGCCTATGTTGCAAGGGATGGTGGACCGATCCGGAGATTATGCTGCCACCCATGTTGGGTAAAACCACCGTAGCCACCTGCCCCAACCGCGCACACACCGCCTTGAACAGCGGTTGGTACTCCACTTGTTGTAGTGTAGACCACGTACGAAGCGAGTGCGTACAACGGAAAATAACCTGCAAAGGAGAAGCATTTTTATCATTGAAAACCAAATCATTTCTACATAGCCAAAGCGACCATAGTAAGGCGTATGCTCCCACCCGTATTAGCATTTTGAATCTATTTGGAATACCGTCCAACCAATGACCAAAAATATTGGCGACACTTGTGGGCGGATACAAATTTGACGCTATTTGGATGATTGACCACGTAGTACGTGCAAACTTGCATTGGAAAAAGAGGTGTTTGATTGTCTCTTCATGAGTACAAAAACAACACTTCTTACTCCCTGGCCAGTTGCGTCATGCGAGGTTGTCTTTGGTTAGAACAACTCCCCTACGAAGATACCACATGAAGATTTTAACTTTTAGTGGAATCTTCGACTTCCAGATTTTCTTGTTGTTACTCACCGGTACCTCAGAATGCATGAGTGCACGGTACATAGAGTCTACTGTGAATGACCCTGATGTAGTAAGGTTCCAGCGAAACACATCCCGGCCTTGTCTAATATTAATCGAATCCAGACGGGATAAAAGATTGTGCCATGACATAAGTCGGGGGCCAATCAAATCCCGCCTAAACGAAATATTGGGTGGGGATGAACTGAGCACTTGCGCAATAGTATTATTCTTTTCGCGAGCAATGTTGTACAGGGCTGGATATTGTTCTCGAAGACTGGCATTGCCTAGCCAGATGTCTTCCCAGAAACGAACCTCTGACCCGTCCCTTATCGCGAAAGACCCAAAGTGAAAGAGATGTTTCTTTGCCGCCATTAGGCCAGCCCAAAAGTGTGAGTCGCCAGGTGTCCAATATGCCTGAGACACTGCCTTTTGGCCTAGATACTTGTTGCGCAACATGGTTTGCCAAACACCATCCTCAGTAAGAAGTTTGAACAACCATTTACTAAGTAGGGCCTCATTCTTGATTTGCAAGTCATGAATTCCAAGGCCACCTTGGTCTTTCGGCCTACAAACCACACTCCATTTGGCCAGTCTATATTTTTTCTTTTCACGGTCTCCTTGCCAAAAGAATCTGGATCTAAAATAGTCCAGTCTTTGCAAGACCCCTTTTGGGAGTTGGAAGAAAGAAAGCATATAGAGAACCATATTTGTGAGGACAGAGTTAATCAAAACCAGCCGTCCTCCAACTGAGAGCAATTTGCCTTTCCAACTACTCAATCGTTTCTCTAACCGCTCCTCTACATGCTTCCACTCTGCAATGGTGAGACGCCGATAATGAATCAGTATTCCCAAATATTTAATCGGGAATTGGCCATGTGCGCAACCAAACAGGTCAGCATATTCGGCCGCCGCCTGAGTGGCTTCTCCAAAGCAGAAAAGTTCACTTTTATGGAAGTTTATTTTAAGACCAGACATTTGCTCAAACGCTGACAACAAGAGTTTAAGGTTTCGAGCCTTGTCCAGGTCATGTTCCATAAAGAGAATCGTGTCATCGTCATATTGCAGAATAGAGAGACCACCATCCACAAGGTGTGGCACTACTCCTGCAATCTGGCCGTCCTACTTGGCGCGCTCAATCAGAATAGCCAACATTTCAGCGACAATGTTAAATAACATTGGAGACATGGAGTCACCCTGTCGTAATCCTTTTTTTGTTTGAAAGTAATGGCCTACATCATCATTGACTTTGATGGCCACACTACCTCCAGTTACAAAATTATGGATCCACTCGCGCCATTTATCGGAGAAACCTTTCATCCTTAGGGCCTGTTGGAGGAAAGACCATTTGACCTTGTCATAGGCTTTTTCAAAGTCGATCTTGAATACTACTCCACTCATGTTTTTTCGGTGCATCTCATGGACGGTCTCATGCAGGATTACTACGCCATCAAGTATATTTCTTCCTTGCATGAAAGCCGTTTGAGATGGCCGGACAACATGGTCAGCTACTAAGTTTAACCTATTCGTAGCCACTTTGGTGAAAATTTTGAAGCTGACATTAAGGAGGCATATGGGTCTGAACTGTTGGATCCGTTCAGCCTCCTTAATCTTCGGCAACAAGACAATCTCACCAAAATTAAGTCTGAATAGGTCAAGTTTGTCGGCATGAAGGCAATTAAACAACTCCATTAGGTCAGACTTGATTATATCCCAGAAATTCTGATAGAATTCTGCGGGGAAACCATCTGGACCTGGAGCTTTGTTATGTTCCATTTGGAACACCGCAGCTCTCACCTCCTCTTCAGAGAATGGTGATGTAAGGATATCATTTTCTTCAGTCGTGACTTGTGGGATATCATCTGTTCGGGTCTCATCAAGGGTGAAGTTCCCTTCGGCGGTCGCCCCGAATAGAGATTTGTAGTAGTTGGTGATATACTTTTTGAGCTCCTCCTAACCTTTGATCCGCCCCTCATCTTGTTGGAGACTGTAAATACATTTCTTCCTATGCCGCCCATTGGCGACCAATTGGAAGTATCTTGTATTACAATCACCCATCAGAATGAAATCAGCTTTGGATCTTTGGTAGTATTTGATCTCTTCTTCTCGCAAAAGACGTGCAACCTTCTCATTAGATTGATTTTTCAATTCAATCTCTTGTTGAGATAAGGTGCGCGTCTCAGCAATTTTGTCGAGGTCATCAATGATGGTATAGAGTCGTTGTTTTTATTTTTTATATATCCCGTTGGTATGTTTCGCCCATCCAGTGAGATGCTGCCTCATGGCCCTCATTTTAATGTTCCATCTGTGAATAGGTGTACGACTAACAACAGGCCTCTCCCAAACATTCTTGATTATGTCTACAAATCCTTCCCGATGCATCCATCCCAATTCAAATTTGAAAGGACGACATGCAGCTAGGTTCGTAGATTTAGAATCTAGAATGATGGGTGCATGATCCGATAACGCCTCGATACGCTCTAGGGCTCGTACGGTTACCAGAGGTAATTTTAGTTCCCATTCGGTATCCATGAGTACCCTATCAAGCTTCTCATATGTCGGCACAGATCGGTTATTAGCCCATGTGAACTGACGCCCCGACATACTCGCCTCCCGAAGATCCAAACTGTCTATCACAGCGTTGAATAGGAAGGGCCAATGAGTGTCGAAACGATCATTATTTTTCTCTTCCTGGTATCTAAGGATATTGAAGTCCCCTCCAATAAGAATTGGGTACGGGTTATCCTTCGCCAGGTTTACCAATTCCCGAAGGAAAGCCGGTTTATGCTCATCTTGGGCAGCCCCATAGACTGCGACTAGAGTCCATGTAAAATTGTCAGCTCTGTTTCTTAGGTGATATTTTATATGAAATTCACCGATTGAAAAGGCCAACAAGTCCATGACTGTTGTGAGAATACCAAGAATAATTCCTCCAGACCTTCCACGAGCTGGTAGACTATGCCATGCATAGTCGAAACCACCTGATAGGTGATCGAGGACATGCGGGCGAAAATCACACTTACCAGCCTCGGAAATTGCCACAAAATCCAAACCATGTTCCCTTACACAATCACCGACGTGTTTATGTTTAGGCAAGTCCGAGAGACCTTTGCTATTCCAAAACATGCCTTTCATGGGGAAACTCGGATTGGTGTGGAACTCCTCGCCTTCTTGGGCGGTTTTTGTTTCTTTTTAGAGGAGTGTGATTTAAATTTCCGCGAGGACGCTGTGAAGTCACAAAACATGGACCCAGGTCTTGCATCATCCAATCCAACCTCGGTAACCTCACCAACCAAGTGGGATATAAGCGGACCATCATATTTGGCATATGCTTCATCCTCCTCCTCGGTTTCGGGGTTAGGTATGGAGGCATTACACTTCGGAGAAACCTTTAATCGGTCAATCTCCATATGTTTAAGCACCCCAACTGATAAATTAATTTCATTATCATTCTTTCCAATAGAGCATCCAACATTCTTTAAGCTAGAAGAAATACGTGAATCTGAAAAGGAAAGAAAAGATTTTGCGGATAAGTTACCTGGAACGGTGTCCAAATTACGTGCAGCCTGACGTCGCATTGCCTTCTCCATAGCATGTTTGTCGGTCGGAGAAGAACCGTCAACGAAGATGGGGTGACGGTTACTACGCCGAAGGGGAGAGCTTCCTCAGACGTAAGAGCCACCGGTGTCATCGGGCGATCCATCGACAATGATGAAGCAGTAGCGAACATGGTAGGTGTTGAAGACGAAGTCGGTGCAGAGAGACGAACACATGGCGCCATCTGTGTAGCATCGTGAGACGGCTTGGAAGACTGCAGACCAGCCTGCGTGGGTGGGCTGACCACAGCAACAGCCGGCTGCTGAACCGACACGTCCATTCGCTGGCGAAGGACTGTAGCCTCATGCATATCAGCTGGACGTGTAGATGAGTCGACGGTCTCCGCTAGGCCAGCAGCTGGTGGACCAAACTCCCCATTAATCTGATGCATGGCAGCAACTCGGCTGGGAAGGTCCAGGCCTGCGTGTGCATTGCCATGGTCAGCAATGCTTGCGTCCAATTTATCTGCATGCATCGCATCAATGGATGGAATGGTACATGTACGTGACTCTTCAATGGTGCTCATGGGTGTGTGCGAGCAAACTCTCTGTGCATCCGAAAAACGAACATCCGTGTTCATTTGGACGGTCCCACTCCCATCACACTGAGATTCAGACGAAGCTGCACCGGAGACTCCAGATTTTTTTGCCTTTTTATTCGCATCATGATCAGGCAAGTCATCCTCGCGGTTAGCCCCATGGTCAGGACCATCATCATGGTGTTCCCAAATACGAGGGATAAAATCATCATCGGGCTTGAAATCATCGTCCTCGAGAACAAACCGGAAGTCATAACCATTTAATTTGGTATACACCCCAGCCGACACTGAGGCACTCCCTGCATTATCCTCTTTCTTGAATATATTTAGATTTAGGACAGCCACCTGAATACGCACAATGCCACGACGTCGTAAGCAAATCAAGTCAACATCTTGTGTTGCACCGATGAAGGATCCCACTGCCCACAAACCAAGAAAGTGGCGAAGTGGCGGTGGAACTCCAGTGACATGTACCCAAACTGGCTTCAGCGGATTATATGCAGGCTTGACATCATTTTCTGATTTCCATTCACTAATAGCAATCATGACATTGTGAGACTTGACTTTGAACTCGAAAGCAGACACTCGACGCAAAACCTCCATAGATGGAAAGGCAACCAAGAAGGCATCATCACCATGAGGAACGGCCTCCCACTTCCATGAAGTTTGAACCGAGGCGATTTTAGCAATCTCAGCCTCCACAACAGCTGCCGTCACCGAACCTCCCGATATCATAACCAAACCAGTTGGTGAACATGATGGTGCAAGGTGCTCCTTAAAAACCGAGTCGGGCAGATGCACGAACATGGCCTCGTTTAGACCCACACCACCTAAGGCTGCCATAGGTCTCGGCTACTTCAGCACAGAACAACGATGAAGAGGATGCTTATGATTATTGCAAATGTAACAGAAGTGAGTCACGTTGTAATCCTTAGAAAGATGATCATCTGTCCTACACTTGTAGCACCAAAGACTAGTCTTCTTCCCTCCAATCTGCGTGTCAGCCGAAACAGCGGAAGGCCCGGTCGGCACGGGCCCAGGCAACACCGGAGCAGCAGGAGTGGCGTGAGGAACCGGAACAAAGAGCGGGGGTCCCAAGGCAGTCGACGCAGGAACCCAGGCACCCTTCCGCTTCTTTTTCTTGTTGTTGTTGCTGGGAGGGCTAGACGTGGGAGCACCAGCCGGCACCGTGGGAACCCCGAAAACCATAGGTTGTTGGAGAGGAGCAACAGCCGGCGCTGCCAGGCCGGCCAGTGGGATCCTTGGTGGTCCGGCCGTGGGGCCAAACCCGGCGAAGCGGGACTGGGATGGCACGGCAGGGCCGTCCTGAACTGAAGATGACGCGGTTCCCTGCGTTGCCAGTGATCCGCCTTTGGACAAGGAAGGTAGACGCCCTGACATGTCAGCGGAGGCTCGTACACGAACGGCGGCGGCGTAGGAGAACTTCAGCGGCGGCGGCGGCGAACGAGATGGTGATGGGAGCGATTTGCACGTACGGGTTAGGGCCCAGGCACGTACGACTCCTTCCCTATGAGCGAAGTCAACGCAGCGGGGCCACCATGACGTGTGCGACACGCTGGCAGAGGACCCACAACCACTCGAACCCATCGTCCCGGTCTTGATTGGCAACGTAGAATTAGGCAGGATTTGAACCGGGGGCGAAACTAACGCACTGCATGGCACGATTGCAGCAGAATGTGGATCGTGCAACGACCGTTGAGGATTATCTGTCGCGGGCTCGTCGGACGACGCAGGCGGCATGAACGCCGCCAGGGCGATGGGCTGCATCGGCTGCGGACGTGGAAGAGGCCCTTTCCATGGCCGAATTAGCACGCCCCGGCGGATGTGGCGTGCGGCAGCCGGCGGCTTGTCGACGTCAACTCCCACCGGCGTCGTCCTGCACTAAGAAGGCAACTCATTAGTCGAAATTGAACTATCATGTACCTGCCAGGAGATGAGCGTCGGAGATGAAGATCCAGGACGTTCCCAAACGCGCGACGCCGGCGTCGGAAAACCAACGTCTTCCCAAAACTCTTGTACCAGCTCTTCCTTTGTCTTCCTAAGACGCGGGACAGTTGACCAGGTAGCACCTCTGTCCGTTGGACTCTCTTCGAGCAGGATCATGGAAGCCGCCTTCACGGCCACATGCTCCTCTCCAGACGAAGCAGCTACGGCCGAGGCCTCCTCGCCATCCTCCCCGCCTGTGGCTCAGCTAGGACACTGAAACGTGATCCAGAGCTAGAAGCCGCCATCGTCGGCGAAAGACCTCTCGGCGCGAGGGTAAGCCGCCGTAGACCCGGCAAGACACGTGCGCCAACGCGCACAACACAGTCAAGGAGCACCATCTCATTCCCGCTAGAGATCCTCTCCCCATCCCGAAGACGCCTCCCTTCCTCGATCTTCCCATCGCTGTTCCGTAAGAAACAGAAGTCCGGACGATCTAGGAAAAGAGAGCTGACGCGCCACTCCGGCCTGCCATCAAGGAAGGCGGTGGAGAAGGTCGCCGCCCATTGGAGCGGCGGGGCCGTTTCCGGCGGTCTCCTCATCACGCGTCCAAGTTTCCTCTCTTCCTAGCTGTACCCATCGGATCGAGGTCTAACTAGCTCCACGCCCCCGATGGTCATCTATAAGAAAGGGGAGCCTCGAAAAGAGCCCTTGCACGATTGTAGGGAAGGTAGGTTTTTAATGAACCTGTAGTATGGAAAAAAAGGAAAAATGAGAAAGAAAGTTAAGGCCCGAATAGGGTCAAGCCGCACTATAGACCTTTTCCGCAGTATGCCTCCGGCGCTGCCCAAGGTATTTTAAGCACGTAATTATGCACACGTGGTACGTATGCCGCAACCTTATGGGGCGATCGGTGGAGGCTGAATTGCTATTCAAGCTCTGGATCCGCCGAGCCGTCGTGTTGTAGCATGGACCGGACTCGCTTGGCAGTGTCAAGGGTCTTAATGACCGATGAGTTGTTCGGGTTGATGAGGCCATTCTATACCTCGGCTGCAAGGGCCACGGTGTGCTCCTCAGTACGGAGGGAGCGCTCCATATTCCATTGACTATGATAACGCCGCACGGTCCAGGCATTTTGAGCTTTAAATAAGCATAATGTGGGACTGCATTAAAGCGGGCGAAAGCAGTTTGTCCAAGCAGCGCGTGATAACCACTGCGGAAAGGGACGATATCGAAGATCAACTCTTCACTTTGAAAGTTATCTGGAGAGCCGAATACTACTTCCAGTGTTAAGGAGCCCATGCAGCGGGCCTCTATGCCAGGTATCACTCCTCTAAAGGTAGTGTTACTAGGCTTGATTCTGGACGGGTCAATACCCATCTCACGGACAGTGTCTTGATAAATCAGGTTGAGACTGCTGCCGCCATCCATAAGGACTCTAGTGAGATGGTATCCATCGATGATGAGATCAAGTACCAGGGCCGCTGAACCTTCATGACGGATACTAGTTGGGTGGTCCCTGCGGTTGAAGGTGATCGGGCAAGCCGACCATGGGTTGAATTTTAGGGCGACAGGCTCTACGACGTAGACGTCCCTTAGTGCGCGCTTGCGCTCCCTCTTTGGGATATGTGTGACATATATCATGTTCACTGTTTTCACTCCGGGGGGAAACTTCTTCTGTCCCCCTGTGTTCGGAGGGCGGGGCTCAGCATCGTCCTCGCTTTGAGGCCCTTTCCCCTTGTGTTTGGTATTTAATTTACCGGCCTGTTTAAAAACCCAGAAGTTTCTTTTGGTGTGGTTGGCAGGCTTGTTAGGGGTGCCATGAATCTGGCAAGGCCTATCTAGTATTTTGTCCAAGTTGGATGGACCGTCTCTATTTCCTTTGAATGGCTTCTTCCGCTGACCGGGTTTGGAGCCGCTGAATCCAGCGTTTACCACCGTATCCTTAGTTTCTTCATTGTTGTTCCGACGCTTGTTTTTGTTACATCGTGGCCTTCCATTGCCATCCCTGGCCTAAGAGGTGTCGGGATCACTGGTGCTGTTGCTTCTACGAGCCAACCAGCTATCTTCGCCCACACAAAAGCGGGTCAGAAGTGCAGTAAGAGCCGGCATTGTTTTTGGCTTTTCCTGACCGAGGTGTCGGGCGAGCCATTCGTCACGGGCGCTGTGCTTAAAGGCCGCTAAGGCTTTGGCGTCCGAACAATCGACGATTTGGTTCTTTTTTAATTAAGAACCGAGTCCAGAGTTTGCGGGCTGACTCTCCGGGTTATTGGACTATGTGACTAAGGTCGTCAACGTCCGGTGGCCGGACATAATTGCCTTGGAAGTTGTCTCGAAAAGCATCCTCCAAGTCCTCCCAACTACCAATGGAGTTCTCTGGGAGGCTATTCAACCAGTGCCGTGCTGGTCCTTTTAATTTTAGGGGGAGGTATTTAATGGCGTGGAGATCATCACCGCGAGTCATGTGAATGTGGAGAAGAAAATCTTCAATCTATACATCGGGATCTGTCGTTCCATCGTATGCCTCGATGTTTACGGGTTTAAACCCTTTCAGAAACTGGTTCTGCATTACCTCATCGGTAAATCACATGGGGTGTGCGGCGCCTATATATCTTGGCCCGAACTTGCTTATGCTTGTCGCGCCAGGCTCGATGGTCGTCATCTCATGTTGGAGCACGTCCCCTTGATCCATAGATTGATCTAGTCTAGCCGGCTCTATTGTCCAGGTCCTGACGTAAGTTGTACGTGTAGCCCGGAGCCAATGCCTCTTTGCCTCTACGGCGAGGTGGCGCGGGCTGGTGTTCGGCATAATTGGCCGCTTTGTCCCGTCCACGTGGTGGTCGGTTCGGTTGATCAGCATGAATGCATCTTGACGGTATTGGCTCAAGGGCCTCATCGTCGAATTGTAGTAGTAGCCTGCGCTTCGGGTAGCTTTTTGTTGGGCACTCGAGGCCGTATTCCTCGGCAGCCAGGACCTTGGTCCATCTGTTGTTCATCGTATCCTGTTTGGCATGAAGCTGCTAATGTTTCTCTTTCAGGCTCCTCGCAGTGGCGATGAGCTGTCGCTTGAAGCGTTCTTGTTCGTGGGGTTCCTATGGTACAATTAAATCTTCGTTACCGAGGCTAATATCCTCCTCGGAGGCCGATAGATAGTTACTATCACTACTGCAGGATGCTGCTAACGTGACACTACGATCAGAGACCCTTCGACGAAACTGTGTGCGATGCAATAATCGCAAACGGTGGTGTAAAAAACCCGTCAAAAAAGGTGCAAAACGTTTGCGATGGCGGATGCATCAAACACGGTTCAGATTTTAGTTGCATGTGCGACGCAGGGCATACGGTTCAGTTCAATTAACTGTTTGCGATGAGGAGGAAGAAAAGAAACGGGCAGCCAGATGAAGGTGTGTGCGATATACAGCATACGGTTCACTCGGATGAACTGTTTGTGATTAGGCAACACAAAAGAAACGGTCAGCCAGATCAAGGTGTGTGCGATATACGGCATGCGGTTCACTCGGATGAACTGTTTGTGTTGACAAGAGAACAAAAATGGTTCAATATAACAAGATGTGTGTGATATGCGGCAAACAGGTCTGTAATCAGAAATGTGTGCGAAGACCGATAATAACACAGACGGTTGCTGCTAATAAGACGTATGTGATATGTTCTGTCTACACAACATCTATTGGCCATAAGGATGCGAAGAGGCATCCTATATCAGCAAGGACTAGTTGTTCCACCAGTAGCTCATCTAAGAGAACTCTCAAGTTAACTATGCTCAGGCTGGAGCGGCCATCAGATGGGTGACTGGATGGGAAGTTGTCTTGATGTTAAATTAACTGATAGGATGGATCATAAAGGTCAAATTAAATGACCTCTATGATCCATCCCATCAGTTTAATTAACCTCGAGGTCCTTGTTTTTTTAACACATGTTAAAGAAGGTCTACCGCATTACTTTTTGACAATGTGCGAAACGTGGCATACAGTTGATCCATCCGACCTGTTTGTGATGGAATAAGCCGTGTGTGTTGTGGGCAAACGCTTGCTAGTATACAACCATTTGCGATTGATGAATTCATCACCGACGGGTTCCCTAGTGTGGTGCGTGTTCATCTCATCATCATCTACTTCGTGTGCTAGCTCGATGTTCCTTCTATGCTAAGTTTCCATTAATTGATGGTGTTTTATGAACACGCCACCATTTCCCGCCATTTCCTCACCTGTTTCCCGCCACCCAGCGATATCGCACATAAACCTAGGTGGCGCACGACGCACGAAGGCGACAAGCGCAGCCTGTAGCACATCCACCTTTTCCAAGCATGCCAACCAACCAAAGCGCCGCCTCTGCCATCAACCTCGTCGACGAGGAAAACGAGCAGGCGGCACGTCCCCGTCGAGGCCGAGGCGTTCGCCGGCAACGCGACGGATGACACCGTGATGCGGGTCATCGCCAGGGTTGAGCAGACCCTTGGTGCATGGCGCTTGAGCGCCGCGGATCAAGATAGGCATCTCAGCACCGACAGGCTGCAGCTCGCCGCACAACATGATCGATGGCGCGCCGCAGAGCAAGCTAGGCGCTTCTACGCCGATAGGCTGCGGCTCACCACATGGCGAGACCGTTGGAGCACCGCAGAGCGAGAGGCGCAGCACGCCGCACAGCAAGAGCGGATCCATCGGTTCTTGCCTGCTGTCGACATGGCGTGGCAGCTAGGTACACGTCCCGTCAGTTCCCCCATTCCTCGCCAGGAGTGGGCAGAGGCCCTCTGCGCCGTACTTGCACCAGAGGCCGGCCGCGCCGTACTTGCACTAGACGCCCGCCGCGACGTTTGCATGGGTCGCACCGTTCGCCTTGTCCGTGGACCACTCGATGCCAACGCGCAGGTCAGTAGGCTCGACCGTCTCCTTGGCCCAGGTGTCCACCTAGGCGCAGTAGAGGAACATGGCCGTCGCATCCTCGAACTGGTGATCTCCGATGAAATAGCTAACTTGGAGCTCGAGATCGCGCTCCAGATGTATCGGGAGCGTGTCGACCGCTTGGACGAACGCCTGCATGAGTTCAGGCAGAGCCAAGAGCTACCATAGGCAAGGGCTGCTGGTCATGGTCTTATGGATGCGTTTTATTTTGTTGAGTCATTTCGACGTGGATAGCTATGTATTCACAACAATCATAGTATTGCTCTGTTTATTGCTCTGTTTCAATGTGTGTACTCTGTTTTCCGTTCTTATATGTTCTGTTTCAATGTGTGTATATACGCTTTCCATTCTGTATATGTGGATGATAACAGCTAGATTCAAATTAGTATACAAAAACAGATAGAAAATGGAATTCATAATATATATATATATTTATATTAATTGGTCATTAGTTCATCACAGAATATATATATATATATAATATCATCACATATACGTGATGATACTTAACTACTAGGTACAATGCATAAAATTGAAAACGAACAATACTGAAACTAATAATCCCTCCTGGGGCCAGTATTCCGGCAGCCCCTCGCCAGCAGCTCCCTGGTGCGCGGCGTCTTCCTAGTGCGGAGGCAGTACTCCGCCTTCTCGGCCTCGCAGCGCTTGACGTACCGATCTGCCTCTTGCTGGCGGACGAGCGCGAATGATCTTGCCATTTCGTTGGGCGCCCACCGGAGCTCCTCGTCGGTAGCATACTGGAGCTTATCAGCCCACCTCCACACAGCGACGAGGCGCCCAACGCCTTTGACCTTCCTCGCGAAGTACCCGTCTTCGTACACCTCCTCTGCACGACGACGCGACTGCTCCCAAAGCTCCACCGCCTCCTTTTTCCAGGCGGTATCACGGGCTTCACAGGCCACCTGGTACCTGGCTTCCTCCTCCGCCATCTCCTTCTTGAACGCCACTTGCCTAGCTTCCTCAGCCGGCGGCAGCGACTTCCACAGACAAAGATTGTACTGGCCCCAAAACCAATCCAAAGTTAGGGGGTCCGGCGCAACCTCGTCCGGCGGCGCGTAGGGGTCCTCATCGCTGCTCTTCGAGTGAGCGTCCTAGGGGGGCGGCGACTCCTCATCGGCGCGTGGGCAGACCGGCGGCGCCATGGCAGAGATTTGAGAGAGAGAGAGAGGGCGAGCGAGGGGAGGATGTAGATGAGAATGCAGGCGGGACGACGTGAGCAAGGTAGTATTTATTGGCGGCCGGAATCTAGATTGACGGGAACAGTACACACGCCGGTCGCCGGAATTTACGAGTACTGTAGTTTTAATTACACACGATTCCCGCAGCAAAATCCGTGTGTGAACATAATAGCTGACGGTTTCCAATACAGAACCGTCTATGATTAATGATCCCCACCACTCACCTACAAAACCTCGAGCCGCGAGATAGAGTGCCAATCGTGTGGGGGCGGTTGTTTTCCCAGATCTTTACATTTTCTTTTTTGAACACCAGATATTTACATCGTCTGACGATTTTTTAACTCGCACACAAGTACACAAAAATATGATGTTCAAACCGTTATGGTTAGCCGTTGCATGTAGATGTACTTCAATTTTTGAATTACGGTCATTAAATGGCTAGAAAATCACTTAAATGTCTTTAAAAGGTCAAACGACCCCTGAAATTTTCCAAATTTTCACATGATAGTTGTACTAGTGCACGCTAAACGCAGAAAAAAAATTGAAGGCTGTAAGAGGAAGCTATCTCCCGTTCGTCATCAAACATGCATTGTTCCCTCTCGGAACCACGGGCCTTCCAGTGAGTTGCTCTGGTTTGTGAGGGGGGTGTGTCCAAACTTCCGTCAAACATGCCATTTTCTTTACCACATCATCTTGGTGGCATGACATTACATCAAGCAAGGTTTGATGTTTTTCTGATCATTTTTAAATTCTTTGGAATAAAAATGCCATGGCACTCCTTGCATGTGTCCATGCCGTGAGACCAATATGTTTGAAAATTCCTTCTAATTTACTGTACATGAAATTAACTCGCACACAAGTACACAAATATGATTTTTCAAACCATTATGGTTGGCCGTTGCATGTAGATATAGTTCAAACTTGAATTACGGTCATTAAATGGCTAGAAAATCACTTAAATGTCTTTAAAAGGAAAATGACCCTTGAAATTTTCCAAATTTTCACATGATAGTTGTACTAGTGCACGCTAAACGCATAAAAAAAATTGAAGGCTGTAAGAGGAAGCTATCTCCCGTTCGTCATCAAACATGCATTGTTCCCTCTCGGAACCACGGGCCTTCCAGTGAGTTGCTCCGGTTTGTGAGGGGGGTGTCCAAACTTTCGTCAAACAGGCCAATTTTTTGACCACATCATCTTGGTGGCATGATATGACATCAAGCAAGGTTTCATGTTTTCTGATCATTTCTTAATTTTTGGAATTAAAATGCCATGGCACTCCTTGCGTGTGTCCATGCCGTGAGACCAATATGTTAAAAATTCCTTCTAATTTACTACACATGGAATTAACTCACACACAAGTACACAAATATGATTTTTCAACCTGTTATGGTTCGCCGTTGCATGTAGATGTAGTTCAAATTTGAATTATGGTCACTAAATGGCTACAAAATCACTTAAATGTCTTTGAAAGGTCAAATGACCCCTGCAATTTTCCAAATTTTCACATGATAGTTGTATTATTGCACGTTAAACGTAGAAAAAAATTAGAAGGTCGTAAGAGGAAGCTATCTCACGTTCGTCATCAAACATGCATTGTTCCCTCTCGGAGCCACGAGCCTTCCAGTAAGTTGCTCCGGTTTATAAGGGGGGTGTGTGCACACTTTCATCAAACATGCCAATTTTTTACCACATCATCTTGGTGGCATGGCATTACATCAAGCAAGGTGTCATGTTTTTCTGATCTTTTTTTATTTTTTTGGAATTAAAATGCCATGGCACACCATGCATGTGTCCATGCCGTGAGACCAATATGTTTGAAAATTCCTTCTAATTTACTGCAGATGGAATTAACTCGCACACAAGTACACAAATATGATTTTTCAAACCGTTATTGTTAGGTGTTGCATGTAGATGTAGTTCAAATTTGAATTACGGTCATTAAGTGGCTAGAAAATCATTTAAATGTCTTTAAAAGGTCAAATGACCCCTAAAATTTTCCTAAATTTCACATGACAATTGTATTACTGCACGTCAAACATAGAAAAAATTTTGAAGGCCGTAAGAGGAACCTATCTCCCATTCGTCATCAAACATGCACTGTTCCTTCTCGGAACCACGAGCCTTCTAGTGAGTTGCTCCGGTTTGTGAGGGGGGTGTGTTCATACTTTCGTCAAACGGCCATTTTCTTTGCCACATCATCTTGGTGGCATGACATTACATCAAGCAAGGTTTCATGTTTTTCTGATCATTTTTTAATTTTTTGGAATTAAAATGCCATGGCACTCCTTGCATGTGTCCATGCCTTGAGACCAAAATGTTTGAAAATTCTTTCTAATTTACTGCACTTGGAATTAACTCACACAAAAGTACACAAATATCATTTTTCAAACCGTTATGGTTGGCCGTTGCATGTAGATGTAGTTCAAACTTGAATTACGGTCATGAAATGGCTAGAAATTCACTTAAATGTCTTTAAAAGGTCAAATGGCCCCTGAAATTTTCCAAATTTTCACATGACAGTTGTATTAGTGCACGTTAAATGTAGAATTTTTTAAGGCCGTAAGACAAAGCTAACTCCCGTTCGTCATCAAACATGCATTGTTCCATCTCGGAACCACGAGCCTTCTAGTGAGTTGCTCCCGTTTGTGAGGGGGGTGTGTCCAAACTTTCGTCAAACAGGCCAATTTTTTGACCACATCATCTTGGTGGCATGATATGACATCAAGCAAGGTTTCATGTTTTTCTGATCATTTCTTAATTTTTTGGAATTAAAATGCCATGGCACTCCTTGCATGTGTCCATGCCGTGTGACCAATATGTTTGAGAATTCCTTCTAATGTACTGCACATGGAATTAACTCGGACACAAGTACAAAATATGATTTTTCAACCTGTTATGGCTAGCTGTTGCATGTAGATGTAGTTCAAATTGGAATTACGGTCCTTAAATGGCTAAAAAATCACTTAAATGTCTTTGAAAGGTCAAATGACCCCTGAAATTTTCCAAATTTTCACATGACAGTTGTATTATTGCACGTTAAACGTAGAAAAAATTTGAAGGTCGTAAGAGGAAGCTATCTCCCGTTCGTCATCAAACATGCATTGTTTTCTCTCGAAACCACGAGCCTTCCAGTGAGTTGCTCTGGTTTATGAGGGGGTGTGTCAACACTTTCATCAAACATGCCAATTTTTTACCACATCATCTTGGTGGCATGACATTACATCAACCAAGGTTTCATGTTTTTCTGATCATTTTTTACTTTTTTTGGAATTAAAATGCCATGGCACACCATGCATGTCTCCATGCCGTGAGACCAATATCAATATGTTAAAAATTCCTTCTAATTTACTACACATGGAATTAACTCGCACACAAGTACACAAATATGATTTTTCAAACTGTTATGGTTAGCCGTTGCATGTAGATGTAGTTCGAATTTGAATTACGGTCATTAAATGGCTAGAAAATCACTTAAATGTCTTTGAAAGGTCAAATGACCCCTGAAATTTTCCAAATTTTCACATGACAGTTGTATTATTGCACGTTAAACGTAGAAAAAATTGGAAGGACGTAAAAGGAAGCTATCTCCCGTTCGTCATCAAACATGCATTGTTTTCTCTCGGAACCACGAGCCTTCCAGTGAGTTGCTCCGGTTTATGAGGGGGTGTGTCAACACTTTCATCAGACATGCCAATTTTTTACCACATCATCTTGGTGGCATGACATTACATCAAGCAAGGTTTCATGTTTTTCTGATCATTTTTTACTTTTTTGGAATTAAAATGCCATGGCACACCATGCATGTCTCCATGCCGTGAGACCAATATGTTAAAAATTCCTTCTAATTTACTACACATGGAATTAACTCGCACACAAGTACAAATATATGATTTTTCAAACTGTTATGGTTAGCCGTTACATGTAGATGTAGTTCAAATTTGAATTACGGTCATTAAATGGCTAGAAAATCACTTAAATGTCTTTGAAAGGTCAAATGACCCCTGCAATTTTCCAAATTTTCACATGACAGTTGTATTATTGCACGTTAAACGTAGAAAAAATTAGAAGGTCGTAAGAGGAAGCTATCTCTCGTTCGTCATCAAACATGCATTGTTCTCTCTCGGAGCCACGAGCCTTCCAGTGAGTTGCTCCGGTTTATAAGGGGGGTGTGTCCACACTTTCATCAAAAATGCCAATTTTTTACCACATCATCTTGGTGGCATGGCATTACATCAAGCAAGGTGTCATGTTTTCTGATCTTTTTTTATTTTTTTGGAATTAAAATGCCATGGCACACCATGCATGTGTCCATGCCGTGAGACCAATATGTTTGAAAATTCCTTCTAATTTACTGCAGATGGAATTAACTCGCACACAAGTACACAAATATGATTTTTCAAACCGTTATTGTTAGCCGTTGCATGTAGATGTAGTTCAAATTAGAATTACGGTCATTAAGTGGCTAGAAAATCATTTAAATGTCTTTAAAAGGTCAAATGACCCCCAAAATTTTCCTAAATTTCACATGACAATTGTATTAGTGCACGTCAAACATAGAAATTTTTTTGAAGGCCGTAAGAGGAAGCTATCTCCCATTCGTCATCAAACATGCATTGTTCCTTCTCGGAACCACGAGCCTTCTAGTGAGTTGCTCTGGTTTGTGAGGGGGGTGTGTTCAAACTTTCGTCAAACGGCCATTTTCTTTGCCACATCATCTTGGTGGCATGACATTACATCAAGCAAGGTTTCATGTTTTTCTGATCATTTTTAAATTCTTTGGAATTAAAATGACATGGCACTCCTTGCATGTGTCCATGCCTTGAGACCAATATGTTTGAAAATTCTTTCTAATTTACTGCACTTGGAATTAACTCACACAAAAGTACACAAATATCATTTTTCAAACCGTTATGGTTGGCCGTTGCATGTAGATGTAGTTCAAACTTGAATTACAGTCATTAAATGGCTAGAAAATCACTTAAATGTCTTTAAAAGGTCAAATGGCCCCTAAAATTTTCCAAATTTTCACATGACAGTTGTATTAGTGCACGTTAAATGTAGAATTTTTTTAAGGCCGTAAGAGAAAGCTAACTCCCGTTCGTCATCAAACATGCATTGTTCCATCTCGGAACCACGAGCCTTCTAGTGAGTTGCTCCGGTTTGAGAGGGGGGTGTGTCCAAACTTTCGTCAAACAGGCCAATTTTTTGACCACATCATCTTGGTGGCATGATATGACATCAAGCAAGGTTTCATGTTTTTCTGATCATTTCTTAATTTTTTGGAATTAAAATGCCATGGCACTCCTTGCATGTGTCCATGCCGTGAGACCAATATGTTTGAGAATTCCTTCTAATGTACTGCACATGGAATTAACTCGGACACAAGTACACAAATATGATTTTTCAACCTGTTACGGCTAGCTGTTGCATGTAGATGTAGTTCAAATTGGAATTACGGTCCTTAAATGGCTAGAAAATCACTTAAATATCTTTGAAAGGTCAAATGACCCCTGAAATTTTCCAAATTTTCACATGACAGTTGTATTATTGCACGTTAAACGTAGAAAAAATTTGAAGGTCGTAAGAGGAAGTTATCTCCCGTTCGTCATCAAACATGCATTGTTTTCTCTCGAAACCACGAGCCTTCCAGTGAGTTGCTCCGGTTTATGAGGGGGTGTGTCAACACTTTCATCAAACATGCCAATTTTTTACCACATCATCTTGGTGGCATGACATTACATCAAGCAAGGTTTCATGTTTTTCTGATCATTTTTTACTTTTTTGGAATTAAAATGCCATGGCACACCATGCATGTCTCCATGCCGTGAGACCAATATGTTAAAAATTCCTTCTAATTTACTACACATGGAATTAACTGGCACACAAGTACACAAATATGATTTTTCAAACTGTTATGGTTAGCCGTTGCATGTAGATGTAGTTCAAATTTGAATTACGGTCATTAAATGGCTAGAAAATCACTTAATGTCTTTGAAAGGTCAAATGACCCCTGCAATTTTCCAAATTTTCACATGACAGTTGTATTATTGCACGTTAAACGTAGAAAAAAATTAGAAGGTCGTAAGAGGAAGCTATCTCCCGTTCGTCATCAAACATGCATTGTTCCCTCACGGAGCCACGAGCCTTCCGGTGTGCTGCTCCGGTTTATAAGGGGGGTGTGTCCACACTTTCATCAAACATGCCAATTTTTTTTACCACATCATCTTGGTGGCATGGCATTACATCAAGTAAGGTCTCTTGTTTTTCTGATCTTTTTTTATTTTTTTGGAATTAAAATGCCATGGCACACCATGCATGTGTCCATGCCGTGAGACCAATATGTTTGAAAATTCCTTCTAATTTACTGCACATGGAATTAACTCGCACACAAGTACACAAATATGATTTTTGAAACCATTATTGTTAGCCGTTGCATGTAGATGTAGTTCAAATTTGAATTACAGTCATTAAGTGGCTACAAAACCATTTAAATGTCTTTAAAAGGTCAAATGACCCCTGAATTTTTCCTAAATTTCACATGACAATTGTATTAGTGCACGTCAAACATAGAAAAAACTTTGAAGGCCGTAAGAGGAAGCTATCTCCCATTCGTCATCAAACATGCATTGTTCCTTCTCGGAACCACGAGCCTTCTAGTGAGTTGCTCCGGTTTGTGAGGGGGGTGTGTTCAAACTTTCGTCAAATGGCCATGTTCTTTGCCACATCATCTTGGTGGCATGACATTACATCAAGCAAGGTTTCATGTTTTTCTGATCATTTTTAAATTCTTTGGAATTAAAATGCCATGGCACTCCTTGCATGTGTCCATGCCGTGAGACCAATATGTTTGAAAATTCCTTCTAATTTACTGCACATGGAATTAACTCGCACACAAGTACACAAATATGATTTTTCAAACCATTATGGTTGGCCGTTGCATGTAGATGTAGTTCAAACTTGAATTACTGTCATTAAATGGCTAGAAAATCACTTAAATGTCTTTAAAAGGTCAAATGGCCCCTGAAATTTTCCAAATTTTCACATGACAGTTGTATTAGTGCACGTTAAATGTAGAATTTTTTTAAGGCCGTAAGAGAAAGCTAACTCCCGTTCATCATCAAACATGCATTGTTCCCTCTCGGAACCACGAGCCTTCTAGTGAGTTGCTCCGGTTTGTGAGGGGGGTGTGTCCAAACTTTCGTCAAACTGGCCAATTTTTTGACCACATCATCTTGGTGGCATGATATGACATCAAGCAAGGTTTCATGTTTTTCTGATCATTTCTTAATTTTTTGGAATTAAAATGCGATGGCACTCCTTGCATGTGTCCATGCCGTGAGACCAATATGTTAGAAAATTCCTTCTAATTTACTGCACATGGAATTAACTCGGACACAAGTACACAAATATGATTTTTCAACCTGTTATGGCTAGCTGTTGCATGTAGATGTAGTTCAAATTGGAATTACGGTCATTAAATGGCTAGAAAATCACTTAAATGTCTTTGAAAGGTCAAATGACCCCTGAAAGTTTCCAAATTTTCACATGTCAGTTGTATTACTACACGTTAAACGTAGAAAAAATTTGAAGGTCGAAGGTCGTAAGAGGAAGCTATCTCCCGTTCGCCATCAAACATGCATTGTTTCCTCTCGGAACCACGAGCCTTCCAGTGAGTTGCTCCGGTTTATGAGGGGGTGTGTCAACACTTTCATCAAACATGCCAATTTTTTTCCACATCATCTTGGTGGCATGACATTACATCAAGCAAGGTTTCATGTTTTTCTGATCATTTTTTACTTTTTTGGAATTAAAATGCCATGGCACACCATGCATGTCTCCATGTCGTGAGACCAATATGTTAAAAATTCCTTCTAATTTACTACACATGGAATTAACTCGCACACAACTACACAAATATGATTTTTCAAACTGTTATGGTTAGCCGTTGCATGTAGATGTAGTTCAAATTTGAATTACGGTCATTAAATGGCTAGAAAGTCACTTAAATGTCTTTGAAAGGTCAAATGACCCCTGCAATTTTCCAAATTTTCACATGACAGTTGTATTATTGGACGTTAAATGTAGAAAAAAATTAGAAGGTCGTAAGAGGAAGCTATCTCCCGTTCGTCATCAAACATGCATTGTTCCCTCACGGAGCCACGAGCCTTCCGGTGAGTTGCTCCGGTTTATAAGGGGGGTGTGTCCACACTTTCATCAAACATGCCAATTTTTTTACCACATCATCTTGGTGGCATGGCATTACATCAAGCAAGGTCTCTTGTTTTTCTGATCTTTTTTTATTTTTTTGGAATTAAAATGCCATGGCACACCATGCATGTGTCCATGCCGTGAGACCAATATGTTTGAAAATTCCTTCTAATTTACTACACATGGAATTAACTGGCACACAAGTACACAAATATGATTTTTCAAACTGTTATGGTTAGCCGTTGCATGTAGATGTAGTTCAAATTTGAATTACGGTCATTAAATGGCTAGAAAATCACTTAATGTCTTTGAAAGGTCAAATGACCCCTGCAATTTTCCAAATTTTCACATGACAGTTGTATTATTGCACGTTAAACGTAGAAAAAAATTAGAAGGTCGTAAGAGGAAGCTATCTCCCGTTCGTCATCAAACTTGCATTGTTCCCTCACGGAGCCACGAGCCTTCCGGTGAGTTGCTCCGGTTTATAAGGGGGGTGTGTCCACACTTTCATCAAACATGCCAATTTTTTTACCACATCATCTTGGTGGCATGGCATTACATCAAGCAAGGTCTCTTGTTTTTCTGATCTTTTTTTATTTTTTTGGACTTAAAATGCCATGGCACACCATGCATGTGTCCATGCCGTGAGACCAATATGTTTGAAAATTCCTTCTAATTTACTACACATGGAATTAACTCGCACACAAGTACACAAATATGATTTTTGAAACCGTTATTATTAGCCGTTGCATGTAGATGTAGTTCAAATTTGAATTACGGTCATTAAGTGGCCAGAAAATCATTTAAATGTCTTTAAAAGGTCAAATGACCCCTGAAATTTTCCTAAATTTCACATGACAATTGTATTAGTGCACGTCAAACATAGAAAAAACTTTGAAGGCCGTTAGAGGAAGCTATCTCCCATTCGTCATCAAGCATGCATTGTTCCTTCTCGGAACCACGAGCCTTCTAGTGAGTTGCTCTGGTTTGTGAGGGGGGGGGGTGTTCAAACTTTCGTCAAACGGCCATTTTCTTTGCCACATCATCTTGGTGGCATGACATTACATCAAGCAAGGTTTCATGTTTTTCTGATCATTTTTAAATTCTTTGGAATTAAAATGCCATGGCACTCCTTGCATGTGTCCATGCCGTGAGACCAATATGTTTGAAAATTCCTTCGAATTTACTGCACATGGAATTAACTCGCTCACAAGTACACAAATATGATTTTTCAAACCGTTATGGTTTGCCGTTGCATGTAGATGTAGTTCAAACTTGAATTACTGTCATTAAATGGCTAGAAAATCACTTAAATGTCTTTAAAAGGTCAAATGGCCCCTGAAATTTTCCAAATTTTCACATGACAGTTGTATTAGTGCACGTTAAATGTAGAATTTTTTTTAAGGCCGTAAGAGAAAGCTAACTCCCGTTCGTCATCAAACATGCATTGTTCCCTCTCGGAACCACGAGCCTTCTAGTGAGTTGCTCCGGTTTGTGAGGGGGGTGTGTCCAAACTTTCGTCAAACTGGCCAATTTTTTGACCACATCATCTTGGTGGCATGATATGACATCAAGCAAGGTTTCATGTTTTTCTGATCATTTCTTAATTTTTTGGAATTAAAATGCCATGGCACTCCTTGCATGTGTCCATGCCGTGAGACCAATATGTTAGAAAATTCCTTCTAATTTACTGCACATGGAATTAACTCGGACACAAGTACACAAATATGATTTTTCAACCTGTTATGGCTAGCTGTTGCATGTAGATGTAGTTCAAATTGGAATTACAGTCATTAAATTGCTAGAAAATCACTTAAATGTCTTTGAAAGGTCAAATGACCCCTGAAATTTTCCAAATTTTCACATGTCAATTGTATTATTACACGTTAAACGTAGAAAAAATTTGAAGGTCGTAAGAGGAAGCTATCTCCCGTTCGCCATCAAACATGCATTGTTTCCTCTCGGAACCACGAGCCTTCCAGTGAGTTGCTCCGGTTTATGAGGGGGTGTGTCAACACTTTCATCAAACATGCCAATTTTTTACCACATCATCTTGGTGGCATGACATTACATCAAGCAAGGTTTCATGTTTTTCTGATAATTTTTTTCTTTTTTGGAATTAAAATGCCATGGCACACCATGCATGTCTCCATGCCGTGAGACCAATATGTTAAAAATTCCTTCTAATTTACTACACATGGAATTAACTCGCACACAAGTACACAAATATGATTTTTCAAAGTGTTATGGTTAGCCGTTGCATGTAGATGTAGTTCAAATTTGACTTACGGTCATTAAATGGCTAGAAAATCACTTAGATGTCTTTGAAAGGTCAAATGACCCCTGCAATTTTCCAAATTTTCACATGACAGTTGTATTATTGGACGTTAAACGTAGAAAAAAATTAGAAGGTCGTAAGAGGAAGCTATCTCCCGTTCGTCATCAAACTTGCATTGTTCCCTCACGGAGCCACGAGCCTTCCGGTGAGTTGCTCCGGTTTATAAGGGGGGTGTGTCCACACTTTCATCAAACATGCCAATTTTTTTACCACATCATCTTGGTGGCATGGCATTACATCAAGCAAGGTCTCTTGTTTTTCTGATCTTTTTTTATTTTTTTGGAATTAAAATGCCATGGCACACCATGCATGTGTCCATGCCGTGAGACCAATATGTTTGAAAATTCCTTCTAATTTACTGCACATGGAATTAACTCGCACACAAGTACACAAATATGATTTTTGAAACCGTTATTGTTAGCCGTTGCATGTAGATGTAGTTCAAATTTGAATTACGGTCATTAAGTGGCCAGAAAATCATTTAAATGTCTTTAAAAGGTCAAATGACCCCTGAATTTTTCCTAAATTTCACATGACAATTGTATTAGTGCACGTCAAACATAGAAAAAACTTTGAAGGCCGTAAGAGGAAGCTATCTCCCATTCGTCATCAAACATGCATTGTTCCTTCTCGGAACCACGAGCCTTCTAGTGAGTTGCTCCGGTTTGTGAGGGGGGTGTGTTCAAACTTTCGTCAAATGGCCATGTTCTTTGCCACATCATCTTGGTGGCATGACATTACATCAAGCAAGGTTTCATGTTTTTCTGATCATTTTTAAATTCTTTGGAATTAAAATGCCATGGCACTCCTTGCATGTGTCCATGCCGTGAGACCAATATGTTTGAAAATTCCTTCTAATTTACTGCACATGGAATTAACTCGCACACAAGTACACAAATATGATTTTTCAAACCGTTATGGTTGGCCGTTGCATGTAGATGTAGTTCAAACTTGAATTACTATTATTAAATGGCTAGAAAATCACTTAAATTTCTTTAAAAGGTCAAATGGCCCCAGAAATTTTCCAATTTTTCACATGACAGTTGTATTAGTGCACGTTAAATGTAGAATTTTTTAAGGCCGTAAGAGAAAGCTAACTCCCGTTCGTCATCAAACATGCATTGTTCCCTCTCGGAACCACGAGCCTTCTAGTGAGTTGCTCCGGTTTGTGAGGGGGGTGTGTCCAAACTTTCGTCAAACTGGCCAATTTTTTGACCACGTCATCTTGGTGGCATGATATGACATCAAGCAAGGTTTCGTGTTTTTCTGATCATTTCTTAATTTTTTGGAATTAAAATGCCATGGCACTCCTTGCATGTGTCCATGCCGTGAGACCAATATGTTAGAAAATCCTTCTAATTTACTGCACATGGAATTAACTCGGACACAAGTACACAAATATGATTTTTCAACCTGTTATGGCTAGCTGTTGCATGTAGATGTAGTTCAAATTGGAATTACGGTCATTAAATGGCTAGAAAATCACTTAAATGTCTTTGAAAGGTCAAATGACCCCTGAAATTTTCCAAATTTTCACATGACAGTTGTATTATTACACGTTAAACATAGAAAAAATTTGAAGGTCGTAAGAGGAAGCTATCTCCCGTTCGCCATCAAACATGCATTGTTTCCTCTCGGAACCACGAGCCTTCCAGTGAGTTGCTCCGGTTTATGAGGGGGTGTGTCAACACTTTCATCAAACATGCCAATTTTTTACCACATCATCTTGGTGGAATGACATTACATCTAGCAAGGTTTCATGTTTTTCTGATCATTTTTTACTTTTTAGGAATTAAAATGCCATGGCACACCATGCATGTCTCCATGCCGTGAGACCAATATGTTAAAAATTCCTTCTAATTTACTACACATGGAATTAACTCGCACACAAGTACACAAATATGATTTTTTTAACCGTCATGGTTAGCCGTTGCATGTAGATGTAGTTCAAATTTGAATTACGATCATTAAATGGCTTGAAAATCACTTAAATGTCTTCAAATGGTCAAATGACCCCTGAAATTTTCCAAATTTTCACATGACAGTTGTATTAGTGCACGTTCAATGTAGAATTTTTTTAAGGCCGTAAGAGGAAGCTATCTCCCGTTCGTCATCAAACATGCATTGTTCCTCTCGGAACCACGAGCCTTCTACTGAGTTGCTCTGGTTTGTGAGGGGGGTGTGTCCAAACTTTTGTCAAACAGGCCAATTTTTTGACCACATCATCTTGGTGGCATGATATGACATCAAGCAAGGTTTCATGTTTTTCTGATAATTTCTTAATTTTTTGGAATTAAAATGCCATGGCACTCCTTGCATGTGTCCATGCCGTGAGACCAATATGTTTGACAATTCCTTCTAATTTACTGCACCTGGAATTAACTCGGACATAAGCACACAAATATGATTTTTCAACCTGTTATGGCTAGCTGTTGCATGTAGATGTAGTTCAAATTTGAATTACGGTCATTAAGTGGCTAGAAAATCATTCAAATGTCTTTAAAAGGTCAAATGACCCCCGAAATTTTCCTAATTTTCACATGGCTATTGTATTAGTGCACGTCAAACATAGAAAAAACTTTGAAGGCAGTAAGAGGAAGCTATCTCCCATTCGTCATCAGACATGCATTGTTCCTTCTCGGAACCACGAGCCTTCTAGTGAGTTGCTCCGGTTTGTGAGGGGGTGTGTTCAAACTTTCGTCAAACGGCCATTTTCTTTGCCACATCATCTTGGTGGGATGACATTACATCAAGCAAGGTTTCATGTTTTTCTTATCATTTTTTAATTTTTTGGAATTAAAATGCCATGGCACTCCTTGCATGTGTCCATGCCTTGAGACCAATATGTTTGAAATTTTTTCTAATTTACTGCACTTGGAATTAACTCACACAAAAGTACACAAATATGATTTTTCAAACCGTTATGGTTGGCCGTTGCATGTAGATGTAGTTCAAACTTGAATTACAGTCATTAAATGGCTAGCAAGTCACTTAAATGTCTTCAAAATGTCAAATGGCCCCTGAAATTTTCCAAATTTTCACATGTCAGTTGTATTAGTGCACGTTAAACATAGAAAAAATTTGAAGGACATAAGAGGAAGCTATCTCCCGTTGTCATCAAACATGCATTGTTCACTCCCGGAACCACGAGCCGTCTAGTGAGATGGTTTGGTTTGTGAGGGGTGTGTGTCCAAACTTTTGTCAAACAGGCCAATTTTTTTACCACATCATCTTGGTGGCATGGCATTACATCAAACAAGATTTCAAGTTTTTCTGAACATTTCTTAATTTTTTGGTATTAAAATGCAATGGCACTCCTTGCATGTGTCCATGCCGTGAGACCAATATATTTGAAAATTCCTTCTAATTTACTGCACATGGAATAAACTCGCACACAAGTACACAAATATGATTTTTCAAACCGTTATGGTTAGCAGTTGTATGTAGATGTAGTTCAAATTTGAATTACGGTCATTAAGTGGCTGGAAAATCATTTAAATGTCTTTAAAAGGTCAAATGACCCCTGAAATTTTCCAAATTTTCACATGAGAGTTGTATTAGTGCACGATAAATGTAGACAAAATTTTGAAGGCTGTAAGAGGAATCTATCTCTCGTTCGTCATCAAACATGCATTGTGAGGGGGGTGTATCCAAACTTTTGCAAATGGGCCAATTTTTTTACCACATCATCTTGGTGGCTTGACATTACATCAAGCAAGGTTTCATGTTTTTCTGATTTTTTTTATTTTTTGGAATAAAAATGCCATGGCACTCCATCCATGTGACCATGCTGTGAGACCAACATGTTTGAAAATTCCTTCTAATTTACTGCACATGAAATTAACTCGCACACAAGTACACAAATATTATTTTTCAAACCGTTATGGTTAGGCGTTGCATGTAGATGTACTTCAAATTTGAATTACGGTCATTAAATGGCTAGAAAATCACTTAAATGTCTTTAAAAGGACAAATGACCCCTAGAATTTTGCAAATTTTCACATTACAATTGTAGTAGTGCACATTAAACATAGAAAAAATGTGACGGTCGTAAGAGGAAGCTATCTCCTGTTCGTCATCAAACATGCATTGTTCCCTCTCGAAACCACGAGGCTTCTAGTGAGTTGCTCCGGTCTGTGAGGGGTGTGTGTCCAAACTTTCGTCAAACATGCCAATCTTTTACCACATCATCTTGGTGGCATGACATTACATCAAGCAAGGTTTCATGTTTTTCCGATCATTTTTTGATTTTTTGGAATTAAAATGCCATGGGACTCCGTGCATACATATGCATGTGTCCATGTCGTGACACCATTATGTTTGAAAATTTCTTCTAATTTACTGCACATGGAATTAACTCGCACACAAGTACACACATATGATTTTTCAAACCGTTATGGTTAGCCATTGCATTTAGATATAGTTCAAATTAGAATTACAGTCATTAAATGTCTTGAAAATCACTTAAATGTCTTCAAAAGGTAAAATGACCCCTGAAATTTTCCTAATTTTCACATGACAGTTGTATTAGTGCACGTTACACGTAGAAAAAATTTGAAAGTTGTAAGAGGAAGTTATGTCCCGTTCGTCATCAAACATGCATTGTTCCCTCTCGGAACCACGAGCCTTCCAGTGAGTTGCTCTGGTTTTTGAGGGGGGTTTGTCCAAACTTTCGTCAAAAAGGCATAAAATTTCACCACATCATCTTGGTGGCATGACATTACATCAAGGAAGGTTTCATGTTTTTCTGATCTTTTTTTATTTTTTGGAATTAAAATGCCATGGCACTCCATGCATGTGTCCATGCCGTGAGACCAATATGTATGAAAATTCCTTCTAATTTACTGCACATGGAATTAACTCAAACACAAGTACACAAATATGATTTTTCAAACCGTTATGGTTAGCTGTTGCATGCAGATGTAGTTCAAATTTGAATTACGGTCTATAAATGGCTAGAACATCACTTAAATGTCTTTAAAAGGTCAAATGACCCTTGAAATTTTCGAAATTTTCACATGACAGTTGTATTAGTGCACGTTAAACGTAGAAATTTTTTTGAAGGCATACGAGGAAGCTATATCCCATTCGTCATCAAACATGCATTCTTCCCTCTCGGAACCACGAGCCTTCCAGTGAGTTGCTCTGGTTTGTGAGGGGGTGTGTCAAAAAATTTCATCAAACAGGCCAATTTTTTCAGATCGTCTTGGTGGCATGACATTACATCAAGCAAGATTTCATGTTTTTCTAATCATTTTTATTTTTTTTGGAATTAAAATGCCATGGCACTCCATGCATGTGTCCATGTCGTGAGACCAATATGTTTGAAAAATCCTTCTAATTTACAGCACATGGAATTAACTCGCACACAAGTACACAAATAAGATTTGTCAAACCGTTATGGTTAGCTGTTGCATGTAGATGTAGTTCAAATTTGATTATGGTCATTAAATGGCTAGAAAATCACTTAAATGTCTTTGAAAGTTCAAATGACACCTGGAATTTTCCAAATTTTCACATGACAGTTGTATTATTGCACGTTAAACATAGAAAAAATTTGAAGGTCGTAAGTGGAAGCTATCTCCCGTTCGTCATCAAACATGCATTGTTCCCTCTCAGAACCACGAGCCTTCTAGTGTGTTGCTCCGGTTTGTGAGGGGGTGTGTCCAAACTTTCGTCAAACAGGCCATTTTCTTTACCACGTCATCTTGGTGGCTTGACATTACATCAAGCAAGGTTGCCTGTTTTCTGAATTTTTTTTAATTTTTTTGGAATTAAAATACCATGGCACTCCTTGCATGTGTCCATGCCGTGAGACCAATATGTTTGAAAATTTCTTCTAATTTACTGCACATGGAATTAACTCGCACACAAGTACACAAATATGATTTTTCAAACTGTTATGGTTGGCCGTTCCATTTAGATGAGTTCAAACTTGAATTACGGTCATTAAATGGCTAGAAAATCACTTAAATGTCTTTAAAAGGAAAATGAGCCCTCAAAATTTTCCAAATTTTCACATGACAGTTGTATTAGTGCACATTAAATGAAGAATTGTGTTTGAAGGCGGTAAGAGGAAGCTAACTCCCGTTCGTCATCAAACATGCATTGTTCACTCTCGGAACCACAAGCCTTCTAGTGAGTTGCTCTAGTTTGTGAGGGGGGGTGTCCAAAGTTTCGTCAAATAGGCCAAATTTTTGCCACATCATCTTGGTGGCATAACATTACATCAAGCAAGGTTTCAAGTTTTTTTCTGATCATTTCTTAATTTTTTGGAATTAAACTGCCCTAGCACTCCTTGCATGTGTCCATGCCGTGAGACCAATATGGTTGAAAATTCCTTATAATTTACTGCACATAGAATTAACTCGCACACAAGTACACAAATATGAGTTTTCAAACCGTTATGGTTGGCTGTTGGATGTAGATGTAGTTCAAACTTGAATTACGATCATTAAATGTCTAGAAAATCACTTAAGTGTGTTTAAAAGGACAAATGAGCCCTAGAATTTTCCAAATTTTCACATTACAGTTGTAGTAGTGCATATTAAACATCGAAAAAAATTGAAGGTCGTAAGAGGAAGCTATCTCCTGTTCGTCATCAAACATGCATTGTTACCTCACGGAACCACGAGGCTTCTAGTGAGTTGCTCCGGTCTGTGAGGGGTGTGGGTCCAAACTTTCGTCAAACATTCCAATTTGTTACCACATCATCTTCGTGGCATGACATTACATCAAGCAAGACTTCATGTTTTTTGTTCATCTTTTGATTTTTTGGAATTAAAATGCCATGGCACTCCGTGCATACATATGCATGTGTGAATGTTGTGACACCAATATGTTTGAAAATTCCTTCTAATTTACTGCACATGGAATTAACTCTCACACAAGTACACACATATGATTTTTCAAACCGTTGTGGTTAGCCGTTGCATGTAGATGTAGTTCGAATTTGAATTACGGTCATTAAATGGCTTGAAAATTACTCAAATGTCTTCAAAAGGTCAAATGACCCATGAAATTTTCCAAATTTTCACATGGCAGTTGTATTAGTGCATGTTACACGTAGAAAAAATTAGAAACTGTAAGAGGAATCTATCTCCCGTTCGGCATCAAACATGCATTGTTCCCTCTCGCAACCACGAGCCTTCCAGTGAGTTGCTCTGATTTGTGAGGGGGGGTGTCCAAACTTTCGTCAAAAAGGACAATTTTTTACCGCATCATCTTGGTGGCATGACATTACATCAAGCAAGGTTTCATGTTTTTCTGATCATTTTATAATTTTTTGGAATTAAAATGCCATGGCACTCCATGCATGTGTCCATGCCGTGAGACCAATATGTTTGAAAATTCCTTCTAATTTACTGCACATGGAATTAACTCGCACACAAGTACACAAATATGATTTTTCAAACCGTTATGGTTAGCCGTTGCATGCAGATGTAGTTCAAATTTGAATTGGGGTCTATAAATCGCTAGAACATCACTTAAATGTCTTTAAAATGTCAAATGACCCTTGAAATTTTCCAAATTTTCACATGACAGTTGTATTAGTGCACGTTAAACGTAGAATTATTTTTGAAGGCCGTAAGAGGAAGCTATCTCCCATTCGTCATCAAACATGTATTCTTCCCTCTCGGAACCATGAGCCTTCCAGTGAGTTGCTCCGGTTTGTGAGGGGGATGTGTCCAAACTTTCATCAAAAAGGCCAATTTTTTACCACATCATCTTCGTGGTATGACATTACATCAAGCAAGACTTCATGTTTTTTTAATCATTTTTTAATTTTTTGGAATTAAAATGCCATGGCACTCCATGCATGTATCCATGTCGTGACACCAATATGTTTGAAAAACCCTTCTAATTTACTGCACATGGAATTAACACGCACACAAGTACACAAATATGATTTGTCAAACCGTTATGGTTAGCCGTTGCATGTAGATGTAGTTCAAATTTGATTACGGTAATTAAATGGCTAGAAAATCACTTAAACGTCTTTGAAAGTTCAAATGACACCTGGAATTTTCCCAATTTTCACAAGACAGTTGTATTAGTGCATGTTAAACGTCGAAAAAAAATTGAAGGTCGTAAGAGGATGCTATCTCCCGTTCGTCATCAAACATGCATTGTTCCCTGTCGGAACCACAAGCCTTCTAGTGTGTTTCTCCGGTTTGTGAGGGGGTGTGTCCAAACTTTCGTCAAATAGGCCATTTTCTTTACCACGTCATCTTGGTGGCATGACATTACATCAAGCAAGGTTGCATGTTTTTCTGATCATTTTTTAATTTTTTTGGAATTAAAATGCCATGGCACTCCTTGCATGTGTCCATGCCGTGAGACAAATATGTTTGAAAATTCCTTCTAATTTACTGCACATGGAATTAACTCGCACACAAGTACACAAATATGATTTTTCAAACTATTATGGTTGGACGTTCCATTTAGATGTAGTTCAAACTTGAATTATGGTCATTAAATGGCTAGAAAATCACTTAAATGTCTTTAAAAGGAAAATGACCCCTCAAAATTTTCCAAATTTTCACATGACAGTTGTATTAGTGCACGTTAAATGAAGAATTGTTTTTGATGACTCCTGTTCGTCATCAAACATGCATTGTTCACTCTCGGAACCACGAGCCTTCTAGTGAGTTGCTCTAGTTTGTGAGGGGGGGTGTCCAAACTTTCGTCAAATAGGCCAAATTTTTGCCACATCATCTTGGTGGCATGACATTACATCAAGCAAGGTTTCATGTTTTTTCTGATAATTTCTTAATTATTTGGAATTAAAATGCCCTAGCACTCCTTGCATGTGTCCATGCCATGAGACCAATACGTTTGAAAATTCCTTCTAATTTACTGCACATAGAATTAACTCGCACACAAGTACACAAATATGATTTTTCAAACCGTTATGGTTAGCCGTTGGATGTAGATGTAGTTCAAACTTGAATTAAGATCATTAAATGGCTAGAAAATCACTTAAATGTCTTTAAAAGGACAAATGAGCCCTAGAATTTTCCAAATTTTCACATTACAGTTGTAGTAGTGCACATTAAACATCAAAAAAGATTGAAGGTCGTAAGAGGAAGCTATCTCCTGTTCGTCATCAAACATGCATTGTTACCTCACGGAACCACGAGGCTTCTAGTGAGTTGCTCCGGTCTGTGAGGGGTGTGTGTCCAAACTTTCGTCAAACATTCCAATTTGTTACCACATCATCTTCGTGGCATGACATTACATCAAGCAAGATTTCATGTTTTTTTCTTCATTTTTTGATTTTTTGGAATTAAAATGCCATGGCACTCCGTGCATACATATGCATGTGTCAATGTTGTGACACCAATATGTTTGAAAATTCCTTTTAATTTACTGCACATGGAATTAACTCTCACACAAGTACACACATAATATTTTTCAAATCGTTGTGGTTAGCCGTTGCATGTAGATGTAGTTTGAATTTGAATTACGGTCATTAAATGGCTTGAAAATCACTTAAATGTCTTCAAAAGGTCAAATGACGCATGAAATTTTTCCAAATTTTCACATGATAGTTGTATTAGTGCACGTTACACGCAGAAAAAATTTGAAACTGTAAGAGGAATCTATCTCCCGTTCGTCATCAAACATGCATTGTTCCCTCTCGGAACCACGAGCCTTCCAGTGAGTTGGTCTGGTTTGTGAGGGGGGTGTCCAAACTTTCGTCAAAAAGGATAATTTTTTACCGCATCATCTTGGTGGCATGACATTACATCAAGCAAGGTTTCATGTTTTTCTGATCATTTTATAATTTTTTGGAATTAAAATGCCATGGCACTCCATGCATGTGTCCATGCCGTGAGACCAATATGTTTGAAAATTCCTTCTAATTTACTGCACATGGAATTAACTCGCACACAAGTACACAAATATGATTTTACAAACCGTTATGGTTAGCCGTTGCATGCAGATGTAGCTCAAATTTGAATTGCGGTCTATAAATGGCTAGAACATCACTTAAATGTCTTTAAAAGGTCAAATGACCCTTGAAATTTTCCAAATTTTCACATGACAGTTGTATTAGTGCACGTTAAACATAGATTTTTTTTGAAGGCCATAAGAGGAAGCTATCTCCCATTCGTCATCAAACATTCATTCTTGCCTCTCCGAACCATGAGCCTTCCAGTGAGTTGCTCCGGTTTTTTGAGGGGGGTGTGTCCAAACATTCATCAAACATGCCAATTTTTTACCACATCGTCTTGGTGGCATGACATTGCATCAAGCAAGACTTCATGTTTTTCTAATCATTTTTTAATTTTTTGGAATTAAAATGCCATGGCACTCCATGCATGTATCCATGTCGTGAGACCAATATGTTTGAAAAATCCTTCTAATTTACTGCACATGGAATTAACTCGCACACAAGTATACAAATATGATTTGTCAAACCGTTATGGTTAGCCGTTGCATGTAGATGTAGTTCAAATTTGATTATGGTCATTATATGGCTAAAAAATCACTTAAATGTCTTTGAAAGTCCAAATGACACCTGGAATTTTCCCAATTTTCAAAAGACAGTTGTATTAGTGCACGTTAAACGTAGAAATAAATTTGAAGGTCGTAAGAGGAAGCTATCTCCCGTTCGTCATCAAACATGCATTGTTCCCTCTGAGAACCACGAGCCTTCTAGTATGTTGCTCCGGTTTGTGAGGGGGGTGTGTCCAAACTTTCGTCAAACAACCCATTTTCTTTACCACGTCATCTTGGTGGCATGACATTACATCAAGCAAGGTTGCATGTTTTTCTGATCATTTTTTAGTTATTTTGGAATTAAAATGCCATGGCACTCCTTGCATGTGTCCATGCCGTGAGACCAATATGTTTGAAAATTCCTTCTAATTTACTGCACATGGAATTAACTCGCACACAAGTACACAAATATGATTTTTCAAACTGTTATGATTGGCCGTTCCATTTAGATGTAGTTCAAACTTGAATTACGGTCATTATATGGCTAGAAAATCACTTAAATGTCTTTAAAAGGAAAATGACCCCTCAAAATTTTCCAAATTTTCACATGACAGTTGTATTAGTGCACGTTAAATGAAGAATTGTTTTTGAAGGCGGTAAGAGGAAGCTAACTCCCGTTCATCATCAAACATGCGTTGTTCACTCTCGGAACCACGAGCCTTCTTGTGAGTTGCTCTAGTTTGTAAGGGGGGGTGTCCAAACTTTCGTCAAATAGGCCAATTTTTGCCACATCATCTTGGTGGCATGACATTACATCAAGCAAGGTTTCATGTTTTTTCTGACCATTTCTTAATTTTTTAGAATTAAAATGCCCTAGCACTCCTTGCATGTGTCCATGCCGTGAGACCAATATGTTTGAAATTTCCTTCTAATTTACTGCACATAGAATCAACTCGCACACAAGTACACAAATATGATTGTTCAAACCGTTATGGTTGGCCGTTGGATGTAGATGTAGTTCAAACTTGAATTACGATCATTAAATGGCTAGAAAATCACTTAAATGTCTTTAAAAGGACAAATGAGCCCTAGAATTTTCCAAATTTTCACATTATAGTTGTAGTAGTGCACATTAAACATCGAAAAAAATTGAAGATCGTAAGAGGAAGCTATCTCCTGTTCGTCATCAAACATGCATTGTTACCTCACGGAACCACGAGGCTTCTAGTGAGTTGCTCCGGTCTGTGAGGGGTGTGTGTCCAAACTTTCGTCAAACATTCCAATTTGTTACCACATCATCTTCGTGGCATGACATTACATCAAGCAAGATTTCATGTTTTTTTGTTCATTTTTTGATTTTTTGGAAATAAAATGCCATGGCACTCAGTGCATACATATGCATGTGTCAATGTTGTGACACCAATATGTTTGAAAATTCCTTTTAATTTACTGCACATGGAATTAACTCTCACACAAGTACACACATATGATTTTTCAAACCGTTGTCGTTAGCCCTTGCATGTAGATGTAGTTCGAATTTGAATTACGGTCATTAAATGGCTTGAAAATAACTTAAATGTCTTCAAAAGGTCAAATGACCCATGAAATTTCCAAATTTTCACATGACAGTTGTATTAGTGCACGTTACACGTAGAAAAAATTTGAAACTGTAAGAGGAATCTATCTCCCGTTCATCATCAAACATGCATTGTTCCCTCTCGGAACTACGAGCCTTCCAGTGAGTTGCTCTGGTTTGTGAGGGGGGTGTCCAAACTTTCGTCAAAAAGAACAATTTTTTACCACATCATCTTGGTGGGATGACATTACATCAAGCAAGGTTTCATGTTTTTCTGATCATTTTATAATTTTTTGGAATTAAAATGCTATGGCAGTCCATGCATGTGTGCATGCCGTGAGACCAATATGTTTGAAAATTCCTTCTAATTTACTGCACATGGAATTAACTCGCACACAAGTACACAAATATGATTTTTCAAACCGTTATGGTTAGCCGTTGCATGCAGATGTAGTTCAAATTAGAATTGCGGTCTATAAATGGCTAGAACATCACTTAAATGTCTTTTAAAGGTTAAATGACCCTTGAAATTTTCCAAATTTTCACATGACATTAGTATTAGTGCACGTTAAACGTAGAATGTTTTTTGAAGGCCGTAAGAGGAAGCTATCTCCCATTCGTCATCAAACATGCATTCTTTCCTCTCAGAACCATGAGCCTTCCAGTGAGTTGCTCCGGTTTGTGAGGGGGATGTGTCCAAACTTTCATCAAACAGGCCAATTTTTTACCACATCGTCTTGGTGGCATGACATTACATCAAGCAAGACTTCATGTTTTTCTAATCATTTTTTAATTTTTTGGAATTAAAATGCCATGGCACTCCATGCATGTATCCATGTCGTGAGACCAATATGTTTGAAAAATCCTTCTAATTTACTGCACATGGAATTAACTCGCACACAAGTACACAAATATGATTTGTCAAACCGTTATGGTTAGCCGTTGCATGTAGATGTAGTTCAAATTTGATTACGGTCATTAAATGGCTAGAAAATCACTTAAATGTATTTGAAAGTTTAAATGACACCTGGAATTTTGCAAATTTTCACAAGACAGTTGTATTAGTGCATGTTAAACGTAGAAAAAAAATTGAAGGTCGTAAGAGGAAGCTATCTCCCGTTCGTCATCAAACATGCATTGTTCCCTCTCGGAACCACGAGCCTTCTAGTGTGTTGCTCCGGTTTGTGAGGGGGGTGTGTCCAAACTTTCGACAAACAGGCCATTTTCTTTACCACGTCATCTTGGTGTCATGACATTACATCAAGCAAGGTTGCATGTTTTTCTGATCATTTTTTAATTTTTTTGGAATTAAAATGCCATGGAACTCCTTGCATGTGTCCATGCCGTGAGACCAATATGTTTGAAAATTCCTTCTAATTTACTGCACATGGAATTAACTCGCACACAAGTACACAAATATGATTTTTCAAACTGTTATGGTTGGCCGTTCCATTTAGATGTAGTTCAAACTTGAATTACGGTCATTAAAATGGCTAGAAAATCACTTAAATGTCTTTAAAAGGAAAATGACCCCTCAAAATTTTCCAAATTTTCACATGACAGTTGTATTAGTGCACGTTAAATGAAGAATTGTTTTTGAAGGCGGTAAGAGGAAGCTAACTCCCGTTCGTCATCAAACATGCATTGTTCACTCTCGGAACCACGAGCCTTGTAGTGAGTTGCTCTAGTTTGTGAGGTGGGGGGTGTCCAAACTTTCGTCAAATAGGCCAAATTTTTGCCACATCATCTTGGTGGCATGACACTAAATCAAGCAAGGTTTCATGTTTTTTCTGATCATTTCTTAATTTTTTAGAATTAAAATGCCCTAGCACTCCTTGCATGTGTCCATGCCGTGAGACCAATATGTTTGAAAATTCCTTCTAATTTACTGCACATGAAATTAACTCGCACACAAGTACACAAATATTATTTTTCAAACCGTTATGGTTAGGCGTTGCATGCAGATGTAGTTCAAATTTGAATTGCGGTCTATAAATGGCTAGAACATCACTTAAATGTCTTTAAAAGGTTAAATGACCCTTGAAATTTTCCAAATTTTCACATGACATTTGTATTAGTGCACGTTAAACGTAGAATGTTTTTTGAAGGCCGTAAGAGGAAGCTATCTCCCATTCGTCATCAAACATGCATTCTTCCCTCTCAGAACCATGAGCCTTCCAGTGAGTTGCTCCGGTTTGTGAGGGGGGTGTGTCCAAACTTTCATCAAACAGGCCAATTTTTTACCACATCGTCTTGGTGGCATGACATTACATCAAGCAAGACTTCATGTTTTTCTAATCATTTTTTAATTTTTTGGAATTAAAATGCCATGGCACTCCATGCATGTATCCATGTCGTGAGACCAATATGTTTGAAAAATCCTTCTAATTTACTGCACATGGAATTAACTCGCACACAAGTACACAAATATGATTTGTCAAACCGTTATGGTTAGCCGTTGCATGTAGATGTAGTTCAAATTTGATTACGGTCATTAAATGGCTAGAAAATCACTTAAATGTATTTGAAAGTTTAAATGACACCTGGAATTTTGCAAATTTTCACAAGACAGTTGTATTAGTGCATGTTAAACGTAGAAAAAAAATTTGAAGGTCGTAAGAGGAAGCTATCTCCCATTCGTCATCAAACATGCATTGTTCCCTCTCGGAACCACGAGCCTTCTAGTGTGTTGCTCCGGTTTGTGAGGGGGGTGTGTCCAAACTTTCGTCAAACAGGCCATTTTCTTTACCACGTCATCTTGGTGGCATGACATTACATCAAGCAAGGTTGCATGTTTTTCTGATCATTTTTTAATTTTTTTGGAATTAAAATGCCATGGAACTCCTTGCATGTGTCCATGCCGTGAGACCAATATGTTTGAAAATTCCTTCTAATTTACTGCACATGGAATTAACTCGCACACAAGTACACAAATATGATTTTTCAAACTGTTATGGTTGGCCGTTCCATTTAGATGTAGTCCAAACTTGAATTACGGTCATTAAAATGGCTAGAAAATCACTTAAATGTCTTTAAAAGGAAAATGACCCCTCAAAATTTTCCAAATTTTCACATGACAGTTGTATCAGTGCACGTTAAATGAAGAATTGTTTTTGAAGGCGGTAAGAGGAAGCTAACTCCCGTTCGTCATCAAACATGCATTGTTCACTCTCGGAACCACGAGCCTTTTAGTGAGTTGCTCTAGTTTGTGAGGGGGGGGTGTCCAAACTTTCATCAAATAGGCCAAATTTTTGCCACATCATCTTGGTGGCATGACATTAAATCAAGCTAGGTTTCATGTTTTTTCTGATCATTTCTTAATTTTGTAGAATTAAAATGCCCTAGCACTCCTTGCATGTGTCCATGCCGTGAGACCAATATGTTTGAAAATTCCTTCTAATTTACTGCACATGAAATTAACTCGCACACAAGTACACAAATATTATTTTGCAAACCGTTATGGTTAGGCGTTGCATGCATATGTAGTTCAAATTTGAATTGCGGTCTATAAATGGCTAGAACATCACTTAAATGTCTTTAAAAGGTCAAATGACCCTTGAAATTTTCCAAATTTTCACATGACATTTGTATTAGTGCACGTTAAACGTATAATGTTTTTTGAAGGCCGTAAGCGGAAGCTATCTCCCATTCGTCATCAAACATGCATTCTTCCCTCTCAGAACCATGAGCCTTCCAGTGAGTTGCTCCGGTTTGTGAGGGGGGTGTGTCCAAACTTTCATCAAACAGGCCAATTTTTTACGACATCGTCTTGGTGGCATGACATTACATCAAGCAAGACTTCATGTTTTTCTAATCATTTTTTAATTTTTTGGAATTAAAATGCCATGGCACTCCATGCATGTATCCATGTCGTGAGACCAATATGTTTGAAAAATCCTTCTAATTTACTGCACATGGAATTAACTCGCACACAAGTACACAAATATGATTTGTCAAACCGTTATGGTTAGCCGTTGCATGTAGATGTAGTTCAAATTTGATTACGGTCATTAAATGGCTAGAAAATCACTTAAATGTATTTGAAAGTTTAAATGACACCTGGAATTTTGCAAATTTTCACAAGACAGTTGTATTAGTGCATGTTAAACGTAGAAAAAAAAATTGAAGGTCGTAAGAGGAAGCTATCTCCCGTTCGTCATCAAACATGCATTGTTCCCTCTCGGAACCACGAGCCTTCTAGTGTGTTGCTCCGGTTTGTGAGGGGGGTGTGTCCAAACTTTCGTCAAACAGGCCATTTTCTTTACCACGTCATCTTGGTGGCATGACATTACATCAAGCAAGGTTGCATGTTTTTCTGATCATTTTTTAATTTTTTTGGAATTAAAATGCCATGGAACTCCTTGCATGTGTCCATGCCGTGAGACCAATATGTTTGAAAGTTCCTTCTAATTTACTGCACATGGAATTAACTCGCACACAAGTACACAAATATGATTTTTCAAACTGTTATGGTTGGCCGTTCCATTTAGATGTAGTCCAAACTTGAATTACGGTCATTAAAATGGCTAGAAAATCACTTAAATGTCTTTAAAAGGAAAATGACCCCTCAAAATTTTCCAAATTTTCACATGACAGTTGTATCAGTGCACGTTAAATGAAGAATTGTTTTTGAAGGCGGTAAGAGGAAGCTAACTCCCGTTCGTCATCAAACATGCATTGTTCACTCTCGGAACCACGAGCCTTTTAGTGAGTTGCTCTAGTTTGTGAGGGGGGGGGGGGTGTCCAAACTTTCGTCAAATAGGCCAAATTTTTGCCACATCATCTTGGTGGCATGACATTAAATCAAGCTAGGTTTCATGTTTTTTCTGATCATTTCTTAATTTTTTAGAATTAAAATGCCCTAGCACTCCTTGCATGTGTCCATGCCGTGAGACCAATATGTTTGAAAATTCCTTCTAATTTACTGCACATGAAATTAACTCGCACACAAGTACACAAATATTATTTTTCAAACCGTTATGGTTAGGCGTTGCATGCAGATGTAGTTCAAATTTGAATTGCGGTCTATAAATGGCTAGAACATCACTTAAATGTCTTTAAAAGGTCAAATGACCCTTGAAATTTTCCAAATTTTCACATGACATTTGTATTAGTGCACGTTAAACGTATAATGTTTTTTGAAGGCCGTAAGCGGAAGCTATCTCCCATTCGTCATCAAACATGCATTCTTTCCTCTCAGAACCATGAGCCTTCCAGTGAGTTGCTCCGGTTTGTGAGGGGGGTGTGTCCAAACTTTCATCAAACAGGCCAATTTTTTACCACATCGTCTTGGTGGCATGACATTACATCAAGCAAGACTTCATGTTTTTCTAATCATTTTTTAATTTTTTGGAATTAAAATGCCATGGCACTCCATGCATGTATCCATGTCGTGAGACCAATATGTTTGAAAAATCCTTCTAATTTACTGCACATGGAATTAACTCGCACACAAGTACACAAATATGATTTGTCAAACCGTTATGGTTAGCCGTTGCATGTAGATGTAGTTCAAATTTGATTACGGTCATTAAATGGCTAGAAAATCACTTAAATGTCTTTGAAAGTTTAAATGACACCTGGAATTTTGCAAATTTTCACAAGATAGTTGTATTAGTGCATGTTAAACGTAGAAAAAAAAATTGAAGGTCGTAAGAGGAAGCTATCTCCCGTTCGTCATCAAACATGCATTGTTCCCTCTCGGAACCACGAGCCTTCTAGTGTGTTGCTCCAGTTTGTGAGGGGGGTGTGTCCAAACTTTCGTCAAACAGGCCATTTTCTTTACCACGTCATCTTGGTGGCATGACATTACATCAAGCAAGGTTGCATGTTTTTCTGATCATTTTTTAATTTTTTTGGAATTAAAATGCCATGGAACTCCTTGCATGTGTCCATGCCGTGAGACCAATATGTTTGAAAATTCCTTCTAATTTACTGCACATGGAATTAACTCGCACACAAGTACACAAATATGATTTTTCAAACTATTATGGTTGGCCGTTCCATTTAGATGTAGTTCAAACTTGAATTACGGTCATTAAAATGGCTAGAAAAACACTTAAATGTCTTTAAAAGGAAAATGACCCCTCAAAATTTTCCAAATTTTCACATGACAGTTGTATTAGTGCACGTTAAATGAAGAATTGTTTTTGAAGGCGGTAAGAGGAAGCTAACTCCCGTTCGTCATCAAACATGCATTGTTCACTCTCGGAACCACGAGCCTTCTAGTGAGTTGCTCTAGTTTGTGAGGGGGGGGGGGTGTCCAAACTTTCGTCAAATAGGCCAAATTTTTGCCACATCATCTTGGTGGCATGACATTAAATCAAGCAAGGTTTCATGTTTTTTCTGATCATTTCTTAATTTTTTAGAATTAAAATGCCCTAGCACTCCTTGCATGTGTCCATGCCGTGACACCAATATGTTTGAAAATTCCTTCTAATTTACTGCACATGAAATTAACTCGCACACAAGTACACAGATATGATTTTTCAAACCGTTATGGTTGGCCGTTGGATGTAGATGTAGTTCAAACTTGAATTACGATCATTAAATGTCTAGAAAATCACTTAAATGTCTTTAAAAGGACAAATGAGCCCTAGAATTTTCCAAATTTTCACATTACAGTTGTAGTAGTGCACATTAAACAACGAAAAAATTTGAAGGTCGTAAGAGGAAGCTATGTCCTGTTCGTCATCAAACATGCATTGTTACCTCACGGAACCACGAGGCTTCTAGTGAGTTGCTCCGGTCTGTGATGGGTGTGTGTCCAAACTTTCGTCAAACATTCCAATTTGTTACCACATCATATTGGTGGCATGACATTACATCAAGCAAGATTTCATGTTTTTTTGTTCATTTTTTGATTTTTTGGAATTAAAATGCCATGGCACTCCGTGCATACATATGCATGTGTCAATATTGTGACACCAATATGTTTGAAAATTCCTTCTAATTTACTGCACATGGAATTAACTCTCACACAAGTACACACATATGATTTTTCAAACCGTTGTGGTTAGCCGTTGCATGTAGATGTAGTTCGAATTTGAATTACGATCATTAAATGGCTTGAAAATCACTTAAATGTCTTCAAAAGGTCAAATGACCCATGAAATTTTCCAAATTTTTACAGGACAGTTGTATTAGTGCACGTTACACGTAGAAAAAAATTTGAAACTGTAAGAGGAATCTATCTCCCGTTCGTCATCAAACATGCATTGTTCCCTCTCGGAACCACGAGCCTTCAAGTGAGTTGCTCTGGTTTTGTGAGGGGGGTGTCCAAACTTTCGTCGAAAAGGACAATTTTTTACCGCATTATCTTGGTGGCATGACATTACATCAAGCAAGGTTTCATGTTTTTCTGATCATTTTATAATTTTTTGGAATTAAAATGCCATGGCACTCCATGCATGTGTCCATGCCGTGAGACCAATATGTTTGAAAATTCCTTCTAATTTACTACACATGGAATTAACTCGCACACAAGTACACAAATATGATTTTTCAAACCGTTATGGTTAGCCGTTGCATGCAGATCTAGTTCAAATTTGAATTGCGGTCTATAAATGGCTAGAACATCACTTAAATGTCTTTAAAAGGTCAAATGACCCTTGAAATTTTCCAAATTTTCACATGACAGTTGTATTAGTGCACGTTAAACGTAGAATTTTTTTTGAAGGCCGTAAGAGGAAGCTATCTTCCATTCGTCATCAAACATGTATTCTTCCCTCTCGGAACCATGAGCCTTCCAGTGAGTTGCTCCGGTTTGTGAGGGGGTGTGTCCAAACTTTCATCAAACACGCCAATTTTTTACCACATCGTCTTGGTGGCATGACATTACATCAAGCAAGATTTCATGTTTTTCTAATCTTTTTTAATTTTTTGGAATTAAAATGCCATGGCACTCCATGCATGTATCCATGTCGTGAGACCAATATGTTTGAAAAATCCTTCTAATTTACTGCTTTGAATTAACTCGCACACAAGTACACAAATATGATTTTTCAAACCGTTATGCTTAGTCGTTGCATGTAGATGTAGTTCAAATTTAAATTACGTTCATTAAATGGCTAGAAAATCACTTAAATGTCTTTCAAAGGTCAAATGACACCTGAAATTTTCCAAATTTTCACATGACAGTTGTATTATTGCACGTTAAACATAGAAAAAATTTGAAGGCTGTAAGAGGAAGCTATCTCCCGTTCGTTATCAAACATGCATTGTTCCCTCTCGAAACCACGAGCCTTCCAGTGAGTTGCTCCGGTTTGTGAGGGGGGTGTGTCCACAATTTCATCAAACATGCCAATTTTTTTACCACATCATCTTGGTGGCATGACATTACATCTAGCAAGGTTTCATGTTTTTCTGATCATTTTTTATTTTTTTGGAAGTAAAATACCATGGCACACCATGCATGTGTCCATGCCATCAGACCAATATGTTTGAAAATTCCTTCTAATTTACTGCACATGGAATTAACTGGCACACAAGTACACAAATGTAGATGTAGTTTGAATCTGGATTACGGTGATTAAATGGCTAGAAAATCACTTAAATGTCTTAAAAGGTCAAATGGCCCCTGAAATTTTCCTAATTTTCACATGATAGTTTTATTAGTGCACGTTAAACGTAGAAAAAATTTAAAGGGCGTAAGAGGAAGCTATCTCCTGTTCGTCATCAAACATGCATTGTTCCCTCTCGGAACCACGAGCCTTCTAGTATGTTGCTCCGGTTTGTGAGGGGGGTGTGTCCAAACTTTCGTCAAACAGGCCAAAGTTTTTGCCACATCATCTTGGTGGCATGACATTACATCAAGCAAGGTTTCATGTTTTTATGATCATTTCTTAATTTTTTGGAATTAAAATGCCCTGGCACTCCTTGCATGTGTCCATGCGTGAGACCAATATGTTTGAAAATTCCTTCTAATTAACTGCACATGGAATTAACTCGCACACAAGTACACAAATATGATTTTTTAAACTGTTATGGTTAGCAGTTGCATGTAGATGTACTTCAAATTTGAATTACGGTCATTAAATGGCTAGAAAATCACTTAAATGTCTTTAAAAGGTCAAATGACCCCTGAAATTTTCCAAAGTTTCAAATGACAGTTGTATTAGTGCATGATAAACGTAGACAAAATATTGAAGGCCGTAAGAGGAAGCTATCTCCCGTTTGTCATCAAACATGCATTGTTCCCTCAAGGAACCACGAGCCTTCTAGTGAGTTGCTCCGGTTTGTGAGGGGTCTGTGTCCAAACTTTCGTCAAACGGGCCAATTCTTGTACCACATCATCTTGGTGGCATGCCATTACATCAAGCAAGGTTTCATGTTTTTCTGGTCGTTTTTTAATTTTTTGGAATTAAAATGCCATGCCACTCCATGCATGTGACCATGCCGTGAGACCAATATGTTTGAAAATTCCTTCTAATTTACTGCACATGGAATTAACTCGCACACAAGTACACAAATATGATTTTTCAAACCGTTATGGTTAAGCGTTGCATGTTGATGTACTTCAAATTTTAATTACAGTCATTAAATGGCTAGAAAATCACTTAAATGTCTTTAAAATGTCAAATGACCTCTAGAATTTTCCAAATTTTCACATTACAGTTGTAGTAGTGCACGTTAAATATAAAAAAAATTGAAGTCGTAAGAGGAAGCTATCTCCTGTTCGTCATCAAACATGCATTGTTCCCTCTCGGAACCATGAGGCTTCTAGTGAGTTGCTCTGGTCTGTGAAGGGTGTGTGTCCAAACTTTCATCAAACATGCCAATTTGTTACCACATCATCTTGGTGGCATGACACTGCATCAAGCAAGGTTTCATGTTTTTCTGATCATTTTTTGATTTTTTGGAATTAAAATGCCATGGCACTCCATGCACACATATGCATGTGTCCATGATGTGACACGAATATGTTTGAAAATTCCTTCTAATTTACTGCACATGGAATTAACTTGCACACAACTACACAAATATGATTTTTTAAACCGTCATGGTTAGCCGTTGCATGTAGATGTAGTTCAAATTTGAATTACGATCATTAAATGTCTTGAAAATCACTTAAATGTCTTCAAATGGTCAAATGACCCCTGTAATTTTCCAAATTTTCACATGACAGTTGTATTAGTGCATGTTACATGTAGAAAAATTTGAAAGTTGTAAGACAAAGCTATCTCCCGTTCGTCATTAAACATGCATTGTTCCCTCTCGGAACCACGAGCCATCTAGTGAGTTGCTCCGGTTTGTGTGGGGTGTGTGTCCAAACTTTCGTCACACATGCCAATTTTTTTACCACATCATCTTGGTGGCATGACATTACATCAACCAAGGTTTCATGTGTTCCTGAATTTTTCTAATTTTTTGGAATTTAAATGCCATGGCACTCCATGCTTATTTGTGTCATAGCCGTTAGACCAATATGTTTGAAAATTCCTTCCAATTTACTGCAAATGGAATTAAATCGCACACAAGTACACAAAATATGACTTCTCAAACCGTTATGAGTAGCTGCTGTGTGTACATGTAGTTCAAATTTCAATTACGGTCATTAAATGGCTAGAAAATCACTGAATTGTGTTAAAAGGTCAAATGACCCCTGAAATTTTCCAAAATTTGACATGACCCTTGTATTAGTACTACAAATTTTCTCGTACATTTAAAACACCATCCATTGCCACTTTACTCCAAATTTGTCTTTCACACCTAATAAAAAATATCTACAACATCACACACAGTTGTTTTCTAGGAACCGTTTGCGATGAAAATACCTGGGCCTATTTAAGTCTTCCTCCTTAAGCTTCACCGGCTCGTCTGCTCCAGTGCCGGAAACCCCCGAATCCACTAATCACGATTCCCATTCCCGCACCCCCTTCTTGCAAAGATGACGCCGTGGAAACGCTTTGTGAAGGCCCGTACGATGGCCGCATCCCCCCTGAGCGCCGCCGCCTGCGCCGAGAGTGCGGCCACATCTGCATTGAGCGCGGCCGCTTCCGCTGGGAGGGTGTTTGCGGCAGCCGAGACGGCTGCAGCTGCTGCTGCAATGGCAGTTGCAAACGCCGAGAGCGCTCGAGTTGCCGTCCGTGCCGCCGATGTCGCCCTGGGCCGGGTCGAGGCCATCCACGTCAAGATCGAGGATACACACTCCAAGACATTCCAGGCCACCTCGGACTCCAGCGTGCAACCCACGTCGGAAAAGACGGCGGCGGCCATGGAGTACCTGCTTCCTCATTTGGTCGCCGAGCGGGAGCTGGAGATGCAGGAGGCGGCGGAGATCGAGGAGCGTCGGGAGGAGTTTCGCGTGGCCGAGGTCGAGGTAGAGAAGAGTCTGTCCGTCGAGGAATCGGCGGTGGAGTACCAACGCGAGCTTTGGCGCAGCCACTACTACGAGTACTACAACCTTGAGGGCGGCGCCGAGGACGAGGACAAGGACGAGGACGAGCACGCGGTCGACTTTAGTAGGGGGGGGGGGGCGGAGTCCACCAACGGCGGCATGTCGCCAGGACAAGTCATCGACGTCTCATCTCACACCGGTGATGCATAGGCTAGTGCGGCGGCGGATTTGTTAAAATTATGTGTACTTAGGCTTTGTTTTTAATGCTGGTCTTTTGTTAGAGCAATGTTTAGGTCAACTGGCTCTGTTTAATTACTAAAATTGCTCGATTCAGTAAGTGTGGTTTGTCTGTTGTACGCTCTTTTGTGTGCCTAAATTAGCAAGCGATGTTAAATTATGCAATGACGCACCTGGGGAAATTTCCACCAAAATTTGAATGATCAAACTCATCCCATGCGCGTGAAGCAGAAGAATCGTTTGCGATGCACACAATCGTTCAAAGTGAATGGTCCGGCGGCACCGCGCGCAAAGTTTCCCTCCACATTTCCAAAATTTTGGCCTACCGCCAAAATATCTACCCCCGCCCCCTCCCCCCTTCCCCACCCCCTTTTCTCCCCGACCACAAGTCACATTTCCCCTGTTTCCTCCTTCCTTCCTAAGCTATAGCCGCTTCCTCGCTCTCGCCGTCTCGCATCCTACCGCCGGGGTCGCCATAGTCTTCTTCAAAGACCTCTCCAGCGGTTCCTCCTCCGGCAACGACTCCTTAACCACCCGGGTATGCCTCTCTTCTCTCTCTCGGGCTATGACTTGGAATGAAGGATTTTTACCCGATGGTCGATTTGAGTCATTTCTTCCTCTTGTAGCTCCCTTGGACCATCAGTGGCAACAAATGGAGCAGGGTGGCTCAAGATCTATCTGCTCGTTGTCACCATAAATCTCCATGCGTGAAGCTAGTTGCGTTTGAATTTGTGGACAGTGGGAGGAAGTTTCTGGCATGGGCAGAGAAGGTTAGACCCTCTTTCATTGTTACAAATCATTTGTTAGATGTGATTCAGACACTGTCATGGTCCCAACCCATTAATACCACACCTTCAACCAAACGCATCCTAAGACAGTGTCACAGTTTGTACCTAGTATCTAAAATTGTTGCCATCTCATTAGCGGTGCCATTAGAAAATTATTTGGCACCGCTTCAGCAGTTTGTGCAGCCAACTTTGGTCCACACATCCGAGCAGCCAAGCAGTAAATTACTAATTCTTTATGGCACGATGGAACTGGGCATCAGAGTAACTAGGTGCTCCGGAGTCCGGGTCCCTGATTTTTTCCGCTGCATCGGGTCGCCAGTGCAGGGCACTAGTGCAGGATGTAGCAACAGTTATCTTTACACCAGTTTTGGCATACATAGTGGACGGCCTTAGTTCTATTAGTTCTATGTTACTAAATTTGTGCATGTACACACCTGTTAGTATCAATTTGCTGTCATCCAAACACTGCCGCTATGTTGTTGCAGTTATATTTACCTTCCTCATAAAATGTTCAATTTGTTATTTATTGTACACGAGTAAGAACTTGTAGCGTTGTTGTAGTTAATTATAGCTTCTGATGTTCCAGAATTTGGTTGTTGTCTCAGTAGCAATTAATTCATTTGCACATTGATCTTTTTGAGAAGATATGTCATAATTAACATGTTTCTTTAGTTTTTCAAAATAAGCATTGGTGATTTTCTATGTTGCTATAAACCCATTTCCCCTACAATTGTTATTGATCTAGTTTTAAATATTATAGGATGAACGGAAGTGTTCTTACTTGGAGTGGGTTGATCAAGAGTGGCCACAGTCTTTGAAGATGTGCCTAGCGAAGCTCTGGAGCATGTATGAGGAAGAGAACATAGGTAGGCTTAGAGAAAGTGTTGTCAACGCTGAAGAATATTTGAAGATGCGGGATAAAAAGAGGAAGGTGGAGAATGAGCTCAGATTTTTTAAATTAGACTTTGCTAAGATGGTGTTGGCGAAGGAGGAGGCACTTTCCCAGTTGGCCAGTGCAATACAGGTTCTTACTAAACTGAAAGCAGAGGTGGATAAAACGAGCCTGGATGATTGATACGTCTCCAACGTATCTATAATTTTTTATTGTTCCATGTTGTTATATTATCAATCTTGGATATTTTACAATCGTTTATAGTCATTTTATATCATTTTTCGTACTAACCGATTGACATAGTGCCAAGTGCCAGTTGATGTCTTTTCCATGTTTTTTTACATCACAGAAAATCAATATCAGACGGAGTCCAAATGCCCCGAAACTTTACAGAGAATTTTTATGGGTCATAAGGAACACAAAGGGCCCTGGCTGCGCCTGGGGGGTGCCCCGAGGGAGGCACAACCCACCAAGGCACGCCAGGAGGCCCAGGCGCGCCCTGGTGGGTTGTGCCCACCTCGGGTGCCCCCCGGACCGCCTCTTTGCTCTATAAATACCCCAATATTCCAGAAACCCTAGAAGAGTCGACGAAATATTCATCCAGCCGCCGCAGAGTCCAAAACCACCAGATCCAATCTAGACACCATCTCGGTGGGGTTCACCACCTCCATTGGCGCCTCTCTGATGATGCGTGAGTAGTTCTTTGTAGACCTTCAGGTCCGTAGTTAGTAGCTAGATGGCTTCCTCTCTCTCGCTGGATTCTCAATACAATGGTCTCTTGGAGATCCATATGATGTAACTCTTTTTGCGGTGTGTTTGTTGGGATCTGATGAAATTTGAGTTTATGATCAGTTGTATCTTTTTATATCCATGGAAGTTATTTGAGTTTCTTTGAACTCTTATATGCATGATTGCTTATAGCCTCGTATTTCTTCTCCGATATTTGGGTTTTGTTTGGCCAACTTGATCTATTTATCTTGCAATGGGAAGAGGTGCTTTGTAGTGGGTTCGATCTTACGGTGCTTGATCCCAATGACAGAAAGGGAAACGACACGTATGTATTGTTGCTACTAAGGAGAAAACGATGGGGTCTATCTCTACATAGATAGATCTTGTCTACATCATGTCATCATTCTTATTGCATTACCCCGTTTCTCCATGAACTTAATACACTAGATGCATGCTGGATAACGGTCGATGTGTGGAGTAATAATAGTAGATGCAGGCAGGAGTCGGTCTACTAATCTTGGACATGATGCCTATATAATGATCATTGCCTGGATATCGTCATAATTATTTGAAGTTCGATCAATTGCCCAACAGTAATTTGTTTACCCACCGTTTGTTATTTTTCTCGAGAGAAGCCAGTAGTGAAACCTATGGCCCCCCGGGTCTTCTTTCTCATATATTTGCCTTTGCGATCTACTTTTTCCTTGCATTTATTTTCAGATCTATTAAACCAAAAATACAAAAACACCTTGCTGCAATTTTTCCTTATTTATTTTATTTGGCGTTAGATCTATCAATTTACTACAAATTTATCTCACGTACGTTTGCCACTTGAGGCGCCGTACCCTGAAAGGGATTGACAACCCCTTTAACATGTCGGGTTGCGAGGATTTGTTATCTGTGTGCAGGGGTTGTTTACGTTGTGTTGCTTGGTTCTCCTACTGGTTCGATAACCTTGGTTTCATATCTGAGGGAAATACCTACTGTCGCTGTGCTGCATCATCCCTTCCTCTTTGGGGAAATACCGACGTAGCTTCAAGCGACATCAATGATCTTGATTAGGGAAATGAATATAGTGTTCTATTATTGTTCTTATGAAGTTGAACTAGCAATATGTTGTACTGTGCTTTTTCATGTAGCTATCGTACTTTGATGTTAAAATATATTTATATGCCTGATATGAATTTGGCAAACAACTGTTCGATATGAAATGTGAATTTGCGTAATACTGGAATTATTAATTGTAAACTAATAAACCTGCTAAATGTGTGATGGATAGCCCAATGCCACATAGTTTTCTTCATCAAATCGTGTGTGATGTAGTTGATAAAAGCAAACAATTAACCAAGGCAGAGCGTGTGTGATAGTTACACCTTTCACACACGAGCCTACACATAAAACTGTGTGGGATGTACGTACGAACGGAAATGTTTTCCTTGGATTGACTGTGTGGGATGTACATAAGAACAGAAACGTATTCCTTGGATTGACTGTGTGTGATATACGTACGAACGAAAACATTTACCCTGGATTGACTATGTGGGATGTACATAAGAACGGAAACATATTCCTTGGATTGACTGTGTGCGATATACATACATATGGAAATGTTTTTCTGGGAATCACCGTGTGGGATGTACATACGAACGGAAATGATTGCATTTCGATACCTCGCCCGATCGCACACGAGCTCATTTGGCCCCAGCCTGTGTCCCAGGAGGGCCTATCCCCGACGATTTCTGGGTCGTGTGGGAAGGACCCCCTATCACCCACACTCACTTGGAGATGGTTCCAAATGCCATCGCGAAAAGGGGTTAAAAACCGTTTGTATAGCACGGACGTGTACCAGTGTATCTTCCAAATCCTCATGATCTATCAGTTCGTCTGGGTTGGCTTGTCCCTCTTCCCACTCGTCCTGCTCGAACGCAGGCTCGACGGGGTGGTCGGAGTCTTTGGCGTTATCTGGAGTGTTGTTATCTCCAATGACGGTATTGCTTTCCTTTTCCCGACGAGATCGTGAGCGGCGCCGCTAACGTCGGTGCTTTGGTGGTGCCTCGACGGGCTTGTCCTCGATCGGATCTTGAGTGCCATCATCGTCCTTCTTTTCAGGCGTATCCACCATGTACACGTCGTAAGTGGAAGTGGCCGTCCAACGCCAAGTGATAGGCGGGTTTTGGCCTGGTTCGGCTCCGACATCGTCATCCATACCATCGACGTCTTCGGAGGCGTAGTCTAGCATGTCGGTTAGGTCCTCGATAGTAGCTATTAAGTGGGTGGTGGGTGGGATGTAAGATTCCCTGCTCTCAGCCCCAGTTCAGGCTGGGCGTAATTCTGAAGTGACACTTCCGTATTAGGTCTAGAGCCGCGCTTAGAAGCGAAAGATGGACAGGTGGCTGAGGACCTGTGGAGCTGGGTCTGGTAATCACCACTTGACCGTGCTCGGTGGACATAGACTTCGAGAGTTTGGAGTTGACATCCAGAGATGAGTCCAGCTTCCCGATGATAGGGAGAATCCTATTTGACTCCGGGTCAGCTGACAACATGGTCACCTCTGGGTCTCCGGCAGGAAGCTCCGTAATGCGAGAGAGTCCGGCGGGGCTTATTTTCCCGTTTTCTGCTCTGGATCTAAGGCCAGGGCAGGCACGAGAGTTAATCCTTGAACGGAATCTGATGGTGGATCCGACGGGCTTCCTTCATGTAGACGAGGAGCAGCGGCCGAAGCTGAGAACCCTTCGAACATCAAGTCTCCTCAGATATCAGCGATGTAATTCAAGCTCCCAAACCTGATCTGGTGACCAGGGGCGGTGTAGTTGTCGATCTGCTCGAGGTGACCAGTTGAATTGGCATGCAGAGCGAAGCCGCCAAACACAAAGAGATGACCAGGGAGGAAAGTCTCCCCGGAAACAGCATCGTCGCCGATGACAAGTTGATCCATCGATCCTTTTGTTGACGGGATAGTGGAACTCTCAATGAAAGCACCAATGTTGGTGTCAAAACCGGCTGATCTCGGGTAGGGGGTCCCGAACTATGCGTCTGAGAATCGAGGGTAACAAGGGACAAGTGGGACACAATGTTTACCCAGGTTCAGGCCCTCTTAATGGAGGTAAAACCCTACGTCCTGCTTGATTGTATTTGATGAATATAGGGGTTACAAGATTTGATCTACCTCGAGATCGTAATGGCTAAACCCTAGATGTCTAGCCTATGAGAATTCTGATAGCCTCTACGGACTAAACCCTTCGGTTTATATACACACCGGAGGGATCTAGGGTTGTATAGAGTTGGTTTGTGGGGGAAGGAAATAACATATCCGGACACCAAACTTGCCTTCCACGCATATAGGAGTCCTACCTGGACACGGGGGAAGGTCTTCTGCTTTTATCTTCACGGCCCATCAGTCTGGCCCATGTCAAATAGTCCGGACACCCGAGGACCCCCTAATCCAGGACACCCTCACCAAGGTCCTGTGAACATTCCACCACCTATACTTGAAAAATTTTATAACCAAGGGGGAGATGACGATGGTGATGATCACGAGTATGAGGACAAGTAGGACCCATATACTCAGTGGCGCCTGAAAACTTATTCCGATGGATCACCTCTTCTTGTCTGTATACAGGCACTGCTAATGTTACTAAGGAAGCATGTGTTGTCTCGCATGGTCGGACTCTCCGGATCTATTCCAACATCCCTTGTAGGGTATTCGGGATGGATACTAGTGTGCTAGCGCCAGCACCTTCTCCCTGGTTCAGTATTGATAGTCTTGGTGGAGACTCGCTCTTCCTTGGACAAAACTATCCAATGATGGTGAAAGGCGATCCAGCTGCTGTTGACACAACATTACTACCATTTATGAGAAGCAATTGTATCTATACCTCGGACATTGCTATGGTTCCCTACCATGGCTATCACAATATGCGTCCTGATATAGGCCGCTTCAGCCTAGATGATCAGTCCTGCGTTGGTCTCGAGATTGACAATAGCTGGCCCTTCCCAGAGAATCACTTCTGGTTCAAAGCAAGCGTTTCCAAAGCCGAGGATTGGTTGAGCTGAAGTTCATTTCATTGCTTGTTATTTGTTATGTGATGAAAACTTTAGTATTTATAATTTATCCTCGTTGTCGTTGTGGGTTGATGACCTGTTGTATGTAATGCTAAATGATATGCCTGTGATAAACTTACTAAATTTATGAATGGCTTTTGAGTCGCTTCTCAGAGTGGGTGCGGCGACGAGGCAAAAAAATATTTTGCGAATACATAATTGTACGTGCATTGCAACAGGTTTTCAGATGAGTCCAATCAACAATAGTACTACTATTTGTACTAGCTTCACATGCTTCGCGCGTCGGGCGGTTGTTTTTACTGTAGTTGTGAATCCCATCATCCTAGGTCCTCGGATGAGTCCAATCAACTGTACAAATTGCATTCTGATGTTTGGGTTCAAACTTTCAAAACTGCTGCACTATCTCTACGTCTATGTATATGTAATACAACAAGTTTTAAACTTGAGACCAGCCATCCACCCTAAAAAAGAACACTTTTTAACCTAGCACAGACTCCAGGAAATTTGGCCATAGTGTGAGGTGGGCCATATGTTAATGTGTTTGATGTACGTAACCAGCACCGCGAATCCTCGATATATAGTAGGGTGGCATGGGCCGGAACAAGCATTCATGTCCAGGAGTATGGCACATGCCACCAGCACGACTTCCATCTCACACCATATTTCTTGGAGTTCGTGCTACAGCTATCTCTTCAACCTCCTCGTTTCTCTAACTCAGCCATCGAGCGGCGGGCGAGGTGGGGGTTTGCCGATAGTCAGTTTCCTCAACTGCGGTCCCACTTGTAAGGCCAACTCCAGCGCATGACCCCAAACGGACGTCCGTTTTGCCCGGATTCTGTCCATTTGGGTAGGGCAATGGGGTCGTGTCCGGGCCATTTCTTGGATGTGGTGGACGTGCGCCCACGCGCGGACGCATCCCGGCCGCGTACATTTTTCTTTGCAAACACATATCTTTTTTCATCATTTATTTTTGGTACATGGAAATACATCACAAAATTTTGACTAGAAAAGCAAGACCAAAGAAAACAAGAACCACAATAATACATTTTAGAAGATATCCAACTTCCATAACTGCTCCTGTAAGTTGGATTAGTTCCTTCTCGATGCATTCATTGTTGATCTACGGAGGCTCGATCTTGTGTGCTTGTTTCTTCTTCGAGTGTAAAGAAGTAGACTTGCTTCCTCGCATCTAGTCTCATGTCTAGCCTCTATTCTATCAACAAGTGCACTAGTCTCATCTCTAGCCTCTATGCTAGCTAAAAGTGCACAAACATCTACTAAATTGCGCTCTATCAATATATCAATGTACTCTTCTTCCCAATACCAAAACTTGCATCCATTCTACACAATAAAATTTTAATTTAGCACAACTAGTCAAATCCGAGAGCACAACCGAAGCTAAAGTAGCACATATCCCATCGGTTGAGCGCTTGATGAACACCCATCAGGGACGTTCTGGCGTTCTAGACACGCGGCGCAAGAACTTCTTTGGGCAGTCTTCGCACGTAATGAGTGGCAATGGTGTGCCGACGAGCTTTCGGGCCAGCACGGAGCCCGGCCGACTGCCATTCATGTATCTGCCGGCGGACCGCCGACGGTGTTGATCCGAGCGGCTAGAGGAGGAGTCAGTACCTGCATGCGGCCTTGCGGTTTTCTGGGGCCTTCCAGCCCGGTGGCCGGCCAGTCCATGGCGTGATGCGGCCTCCCACAGCCGGGCGAGCTCAAGCCCGACCGGATTCGCTCCAAATCTGACCGCTGGGAGCACAAAACAGGTAGCCGTGATTGGGTAGGTCAGGGGCGTCGAGGGAAAGGGGGTTGGGTGAGCGCGCGTCCGAGCTGCACGTGCTGGAGTTGGCCTAAGTGAAGATGCAAGATAGCACGCGTTTCCGTAGCGGCGTGGCGGACCAACCGTGTGGGGGTGCGAAGTGGCTTTGCTCGTGTGAGGGACGGAGGCCATTTGTTGTGTGATGAAAACTTTAGTATTTACTAGAATGTTTTGTTGGAACTAATCTATAATCCAACATGTATCCTCGTTGTCGTTGTGTGTTGATGACTTGTTGTATGTAATGAATGGTACATTTGCATATGCATGTCATAAACTCAATTTATGAATGGTTTTTGACTCACTTCTTGGAGTGTCAGTACCGTAGTAGTATAGTCAGCATCCGGTTATATGAAGTTGCCACATCATATAGAGCCAACTTAATATTGGAGTATGCTAGCATAATAGTTAGTTCTAGTTAGATCAACTAGAGCTAGGTGTCGCATGGAGGCCGAGAAATATGGTGATAGCGTGACTACGTGAGGTGGGCTTGTATGTAGTATGATGTAGACACAGGGCTTGCCGTGTTTCCTACTCCTCCGGTCTAAATGTGGAGAAGATTGGTCAAGTTCTTCCTCCTTTTGTGGACACGTGGGACATCCAGCATCCAGGTCGTGGCATGCTAGAAAGTGGAGTGCTAGTTGAAGCCACGTGATGTGCATCTTGGGTTAAACTGTAAATAGAATCTTACTCTTGAGTAACTCCAAAAGCAGCCACCGAAGACCTTTATTGGATTTGTTTTTAATCACCAGCACGTCGAGGTGAAAGATGTGCAAGTTCAGTGGGTCCTCTTGCGTTTTCACTGACATGTGGGACCGCATGTGAGCAAACATATGATGGGCTCCGCGCGTCTGCTGGCTGGCTGAGAAGAGAGAGAGAGAGAGAGAGAGAGAGAGAGAGAGAGGAGGGTTGAGCACGGACTCCAGGAAATTTCGTGACAATGTGAGTAGTACTAGTGGTGTACCGTACTCCTGGAGAGATAATGTGTACGCTCTACGTAACCAGCATCTCGATATAGTGGGGTGGCATGGGACATAACTAGCATTCATGTCTAGCAGTACGGCACATGCCACCCACAAGAGCCCCATCTGACACCAATTTTCTTGGAGTCTGTGCTACAGCCATCTCTTCTCCCTCCTATTTTCTCAGCCATCGCACGGTGGGCGGGGTGGCGGTTTACCGATAGTCGGTTTGCTCAACTGCGGTCCCACTTGTAAGTGAAAATGCAACACAACACCCATTCCCCCTTGAGCGGCGTGCCGGACCAACCGTGTGGGGGTGCGACACGAACACGACAGGCTTTCCTTTTGAACTTGTAACTTGTAAAATTTGGTTCTGCTCCATGGCGCGACCGAGAGATAGAAATAACGACTTTCCCTAGAGTAATGAGAAGTTTGGTTCTGGCGCGGTTCATGCATGGAGTACGTACGAAAATTATGAAGTTGATGCGAAAGGTAAGATAATTACTAGTAGTACCATATACTACTACATGGATTTGACAGAAAGATAAAGATACATATGGATCCATCAACGACATCCTCACGCCCTAGTGCGCCGGGTCACCAACCGGCATGTGAGGAGCAGCGGCGTTGGCGGCGAGCTCAACGTGCTTCTAAACAATGCCGTCCAAGGTTGCCCTACGGTCCAAGAAGGCCAGTGTCCTACCGTCCTCCTCTAGCACGTAGTAGTCCTTGTGGATGATTTGCGCGTAGACGTGGGTGATTATGTCGAGGGTGTCTTGCTACGCCGGGCGCTGCGCGGTGAGCGCGACCTCGAGGTGGACATTTTCCGACGCGACGGCGGGCAGTCGCAGGGCCACCAGTACGTCGAAGAGGTTGTCACCATAGAGTGCGTTGAGGGTGGCGGGCATCACAGAGCCTGGGCGCGTGGGCTGGAGGCATACGTCAAGGTCGTTCTTGAGCTTCTTGAAGAAAGTGAACTTGTTGAGGAAGCCGACGAGGACCTCGTCGAACAAGGAGACGAAGATGTCGTCCAAGCGGCCTCTTGCCCTGGCGGCCTCAAGCACGACCTGGAGACGTTCACTACAAAAAAATACACTTCCGTGATGATACGTGTTTCTCACAGTAGGTCACGTTTTCTGTCATGCATGTACATCCATGACAAATTTATGACAGAATGAAGATAGTCATACATGTGCTGTCGTAGAAGTGTTCCATGACATTACAAAAATTATCATCACGGAAGTGTCCACTTCCATCACGATAAATTGCGCGTCATAGAAGTGCTTTCGTCAAGGGTGACCGACACATGGCATCCACCGTAACGGGACGCCGTTAAGCTATCGGGTCCGGTTTTGGATCCGATAACCCGCTAACAGCCACGACCAATGCCGATTTTCCACGTGTAAAATTCTCATTGGCTGACGGAACCACGCGTCAGCTCCGCGTTGGCACAGGTGTCACTCATCCAATGGTCGAGATGGGCCTATGATATGTTGACACGTGGACGAGCCCAAAAGTGGCCATAAAGTTTAAATGGGCTGACCCAACTAAAGGCCCACAAGATTTAGCGGACCATAATGGGCCGGCCCAGCTAAAGGCCCACAAGATTTTGCACACCATAATGGGCCGACCCAGCTAAAGGCCCACAAGATTTAGCAGACCACAATGGGCCAGCCCAGCTAAAGGCCCACAAGACTTTGCAGACCATAATGGGCCGGCCCAGCTAAAGGCCCAACATTCTCAGTTAAGGCCCGTACGGCTAGTGTCAAATCGGCCCGTCAACGGCCTGTCCTAAACTTGTCATCATCGCGGCCCATGGTCACTTCTGGCCCGTTAACAGTCCGCTAAGTATATGGTCCGAATTACGGCCCGGTGTATTTCCGGCCTGTTAAAGGTCCTGCTTCATTTGGGCCCATTTACAGGCCATTGAAACTTTCGGCCCATAAACGACCGTGAAGGATTTGGGTCATATTCGGCCATGTCTGACATTCGGCCTGTTAGAGGCCCACTATAGATTTGGGCCACTTTTGGCCTGTTGTGATTTTCGGCCTGTTAACGTCGGACGAAATCCATGGGCCATATGTGGCCCAACGTCACATCGGGCCCATTAACGGCCCATATAAAAATGACGATAATCTAGCCCGACCGAACTTCTGGCCTGTTAAAGGCCCGTGTATTAGGTCAGCGCATTTACGGCCCGTCCGAATTTCGGCCTGTGAAAGATCCGCATCGTAAATGGGCCACCATTTCGGCCTGCTAAGACCAGTGGGTTATTTGGCACAATCAGGGCCCAATCTCACTTTCGGTCTATTAAAGGCCCATGTTTTTTATGGGCTCGAGATATTTACACATGTAAACGGCCTATTGTTACTGAGGGCCCAAATTATGTTTAGGCCTGTTAAAGGCCCACTATGGGCACATGCCTACCAGAAAAAAATATGAAAGCTTATGCTGATTTAGGCCCAGATATTTTTAGTGGGCTACATGCAAATTTCGGCCGATAATCGTTTTTAGCCCAATTGGAATGGGCCCAACGAATGTTGGCATGTTGGGCTCCTAGGAAGCTTTCGGCCGAATACATTACTAAGATAAACCTACACTATACAAAAATAGCGTCGTAACTACTGCAGCCTTTGGTAGCATCATAAATGTTGTATCACAACAAAATAAATTCCAACCATACAACAAAAGGCATGTTGGCATAAAGTTTATAGTCCTTGCAGATAAAAGCACCATCAGATGTATAGAAGCACAGATCAGTTGACCTGAGTGCTAATGTTTCAGGCTGTAGAATCTGATGGAGCAGCACGATCTTCACCTTTTTCCGCCATTACTCTTGAACAACGAAGCGAATGTCGGATAGTCTGGTTTCAAAACCATTCATATCTTGCCGACATTTGTCAACCACTATTCTTGTTTCCAAAGCGACGTCCATTAGGGATTGGACTTGTGTCTGGAGCATAGATATATCACTCTGTCTAGCTGGAAGCTTTTGTTCAGTAGGCGATTTGGACGAGGTTACCTGGACAACGAACCCAGAATTACGCAGGAAGGTGCTTTTTGCATTGTTAGTGGAGAGATACTGACGCACTGCAGCAAGAGGTGACATTGTGCCTGTGGTAGCCTCGTCAGCTTCAGGTGGTTGTGGTTGTTCAATCATTGGTTCCATAGCTTCCTGAAAGTTTGGACTTGTAGATTAGTGTACCAGATAAGTTACTAATGAGACAAAAACAAACAAAGTAGGTTACACGTTTATACATAACTTATTTTGGTGAACTACTGTAATACATTAACATGTATTGTAGTGCCAACTATATAATAAAATCACTTTCGGAACATATGCCCATGTAGCATGCCTACTGTATTGTCTATTTCCTCACATTCGTTGACATCTAAGGATAAAGAGACATGGTTTAAAGTAGGATGAACATAGTATGACATCATTCATATCATGGGCAAACAGATGTAAAACAAACATGCTATTTTATGATTGTGTGCGCATGTGAACATAACAACTAGATTACAGATCAAGACCAAAAGAATATCCTTCATCTCTTTTAAACCACGTAAGGTGAAATGATACGTTAAGACAACTGTGTATAAAAGTGAACAGAGTAACTGACATTGGCTGCAAACCAAGGACTTACAACAGCGGCTTGAACTGGTGTGCTCATGCCCTTCATCTTGCTGGTGTGGCAATCCTTGAAGATTTGCACTGCATTCTGTTCAGGTTCTTTTTGGTCCGCACAGGCTTTCCTCTATATTTGGAACAAGTCAATATAGATATGATAATATGGCATAGAAAAAAGAAGGAAGTAGCAGCTATTTACAAGAGCCTCGCAGTGTGCAATATAGCTACGAGATCCTGTTGTCTGTTGGAATTTCACTTTAGAACGGTTGGTCTTGTTCTTCAAACAGTTAGCCTAGAAGAAGATACACTTGTAAGGCACATACATAAATACAAGTTCAATATGTGGTCTGATCAAATACATATAGCCTACCTGATACTTTGGATCAGACCAGTGTTTAACGAGGGCTGTCCAGTCTTCATATGTAATATATTCCACTGGAGATGTTTGGGCGATTTCATTGTTAGCCTTGCCTTCAAGGTGAGATTTTCTAAGGTGGTACCGATACCGTCGTAGAGCAGACTGAAAAGCATGAGTGCATGCTTGTTTAGTTGCATCATCTTTCGGATCCAACTTGAACCTCATCTGTTGAAAAAACAATGTGGGTCTTATTAGGAGGAAGCTAGAAAGTATGGGACAGAGCAAGACAATATTACTAATTGCGATGAATAACATTACTTACGGATAAATGGTCAAGGAAGGTGTTAAACTGGGTATTGTCTTTCTTATTCCTGTACTGGATCCACGTTGGGAGGATACGTGCATGACACCTAACGGCAACGGCTGCCTCTGATACTAACTTGGCTGACTCTGTAGCATCACGTGGCCTTTTTAAGCCTGCCTAGAAATGGATCTCCATCCTTCCTCCTTTAGATTTTGTTAATCTGTCAAGCATTATCCCTGATGTCTGTTTCCGCTTGCGCTGTGGTGCTAGTTCAACAACGAATATGGAAAGTGTTAGTGTACATCAAACTGTGAGAGTACATGTAAAGGAGCATGCAACTGCAACTTGACTCGGTCAGGTACCGTCTTGGTGTTGATGCTCATGAGGTTCATCTGATCTTGCCAAGTCCTGTTGTGTCAGCAGTGCCTCGGAAGTAGTGTTAGGTGTGAAGCAACTTGGGAACTGGCCAGTTCCGGAGCAAACGAACGAGTAACTCGTTGAGATGATGGTACAGTTGAAGCGGATGCTGCAGCTGGTGGAGCAGGTGATACTGTGTTTGTAGATTTAGCCGTGGACTTGGACCTTCTACTACACTATAAGTACCAGCAGAATCTGGACGGCGGATCCTTTTCCGTTTCACCCGACGAGTAACACCACTCCCTACTATATTATTTTCCTTTCTCTTTTTGACTTTGCCATGTCAAGCCGTACCCACAACACAAAAGAATAAAATCACTCTTCAGAACTCATTGATGCATGATACAAACAAGCAATACTTTGATGTAAGACAACCGTATGAGGATGGAATATGTAAGAAAAACAGGACGACATGACATATTCACAGCTACGATGTGTAAACTAAGCAAAAGGATTTTCAAGAAAATAGAAGTAATGCAAGCTAGACACCATATGAAAGATGCAACCAATATTACTCTGCCAAGTTAAAAGTGTCTTGTCATAAGTGGAAATTCGAAAAATTAAAAGCAGTACAACGTAGAAATCAATGCAAGATGCAACCACTATCAAACTGCCATGTTAAAAGTGTCCAATCATGAGTGACTGATGCGGGATACACAACAGCAGTACTTTCATGTAAGAACATGGTATGATAGATAGATGAAGTGTATTCTAGACACATAACGCCATGTCATATGCACATGTATAACGTATAAACTCAGCAGGTGCAATTTAATCAAAATAGAAGAAATACAGGCTAGACAACATATGCAACATGAAACCAATTATCACACTGTCAACTTAGAGCAAGCACCTGCGATGGTGGAGTACGGGAGATGAACTCATCATGTAGACTTGGGACTTCAACTTCATTAGCAGTAGCAGTGGCAAATCTAGAGAGTCTCTGTTTGCGTCGGTGCGGAGGACCACCAACATCCCCTAACTCACTCTTTTCCTTCCTATTTTCTGATATTGCCTTATGAAGTCAAAACCACAAGAAGATGAATAAAATTAGCTCTGCATAACTGGTTGATGCATGATACAGACGAACACTACTTTGATGTAAGGCAAGCGCAGGATAGGAGGATGGAATATATACAAAAAAAGACAGCGTTTCATATTCACACGTACGATAGGAGGATGGAATATGTATGAAAAAACAGTAAGCGGAAGGCATTTCAACAAAATTAGAAGAAATGAAAGCTAGGCACCATATGAACATGCAACCAATATCACTCTATTAGGTAAAAAGTGTCTCGTCGTAAGTGCCATTTCAAGAAATTAGAAGCAGTACAAGCTAGAAGACAATGCAAGATGCAACCTACTTCACAGTCCCAAGTTAAATGTGTCTTATGGGTAAGTGATCATTGCAGGTATAAGTTGTAAGCTACACAGATGCAATTCAACATAATCAGAAGCAATACAAACTAGACATCATATGGAAAACGCAACCACATATAACAGTTCCAAGTTAGAGCAAGCACCTGTGATGGTGGAGTAGGGGAGATGTGCTCATCATGTACACGTATGTTCTAGAAACAGGAACACATGTCGTATTCACAGGCATTATGTGTAAAGTAAGCAGATGCAATTCAACAAAGTTAGAAGCAATACAAGCTAGACATCATACGCAACATGCAACACATATAATAGTGCCAAGTTAGAGCAAGCACATGTGATGGTGGAGTAGGGGAGATGTGCTCATCATCTACACAGCTACATTGACTGTCCAGCCTTGTGTTGTCTTGCGAATCTTGTTGGGAGGATGGCGGAGTAGAATCTGTAGAGACCCCCTATTTGAGTTGCTCCGAAGGACCACCATCATCCACTGCCGGACTAATTTCCTTCAACTGTAATGATTTTGCATTGTGAAGTCAAACCGATAAGAAAAAGGAATAAAATTCGCTCTTCAGAACTCATTCATGCATGATACTGACGAACACTACTCGGATGAAAGGCAAACACATGATGCGAGGATGGAATATGTATGAAAAACAGGATGACGTGACATATTCACACCTATGATGTGGTAACTAAGCAGAAGGCATTTCAACAAATTAGAAGCACTGCAAGCTAGACACCATATGAAAGATGCAACCAATGTCACTCTGCCAAGTTCAAACTGTATGGTGTTTCAACAAATTAGAAGCAGTACATGCTAGAAATCATATGCAAGACACAACCAATATCACAGTGGCGACTTAAAGGTGCCTTATCATAAGTGACTGATGCGGGATATGCAAGAACATTAGTCTGATGTAAGAACATCGTGTGATAAGATATAGTATGTTCTAGAAACAGGAACCTATGTCATATTCACAGACATTATGTGTAAAGTAAGCAGATGCAATTCAACAAAGTTAGAAGCAATACAAGCTAGACATCATACACAACATGCAACCACATATAATAGTGCCAAGTTAGAGCAAGCACCTGTGATGGTGGAGTACGGGAGATGTGCTCATCATCTACACAGCTACTTTGACTGTCTAGCCTTGCGTTGTCTGGCGAATCTTGTTGGGAGGATGCCAGAGTAGAATCTATAGAGAACCTCCATTTCAGTTGCTCGGAAGGACCACCATCATCCAATGCCTTGCCAATTTCCTTCAGCTTTATTGATTTTGCATTGTGAGGTCAAACCGACAAGAAAAAGGAATATAATTCGCTCTTCAGAACTCATTCCTGCATGATACTGACGAACACTACTCTGATGAAAGGCAAAGTCATGATATGAGGATGGAATATGTATGAAAAAATGGACGGCTTGACATATTCACACCTATGATGTGGTAACTAAGCAGAAGGCACTTCAATAAATTAGAAGCACTGCAAACTAGACACCATATGAAAGGTGCAATCAATATCACTCTGCCAAGTTAAAACTGTCTCGTCATAGGTGGCGTTCATCAAACTAGAAGCAATACATGCTAGAAATCATATTCAAGACGCAAACCAATATCACACTGCCAACTTAAAGGTGTCCCATCATAAGTGACTGATGCAAGATACACAAGAAGAGTAGTTTCATGTAAGAACATGGTGTGATAGACATATATAGTATGTACCAAAAATAGGAAAGCATGTCATATTCACACGTATCATGTGTAAGCTAAGCAGATGAAGTTTACACTAATTAGGAGCAATACAAGCTAGACACCATATGCAACATGCAACCAGATATCACACTACCAAGTTAGAGCAAGCACCTTGGATGGTGGAGTAGGGGAGCGGAGACTTGGACCTTGTAATGCACTATCAGTACAAGGAGAATTGGTACAGATGCTCCGTTTACGTTGCTGCAGAGGACCACCATCATCGCCTTCCTTACTCTTTTCCTTCCTCTTTCTTGATTTTGCCTTGTCAAGTCAAACCCACAAGAAAAAGGAATAAAATTTTCTCTTCAGAACTCACTGATGCATGATACTGACGAACACTACTTTCATGTAAGGCAGCCGCATGATAGGAGGATGGAATATGTATGAAAAACAGGACGGCGTGACATATTGACATGTATGATGTATAAAGTGTAAACTAAGCACAAGGTGCTTGAACTAGTTAGAATCAATGCAAGCTAGAAACCATATGAAAGATGAAACCAATATCACTCTGCCAAATTAAAAGGGTGCCCTAACAAATGTATTTGACCAAATTAGAAGCAATACATGGCAACAGGCTAGAAATAATATGCAATATGCAACGAATAAAGGTGACTCGTCGTAAGTGATTGATGCAGGATACAGAAGAGAGGTAGTTTCATGTAAGAACAAGGTTAACACATAGATGTAGTGTGTACCAAAAATAGGAAGGCATGTCATATTCACAGGTATAATGTGTAAACTAAGCAGATGCAATTTACCCTAATTAGAAGCATTACAAGCTAGACACCGTATGCAACATGCAACCACATATCACACTGTGAAGTTAGAGCAAGCACCTGTGATGGTGGTGTGGGGGAATTGCAGTCATCAACTAGAGAGCTACGTTGACTATCTTCATTTAGCCTTGCTATTTCTTGAGAATCATGTGGGGAGGATGACACTGCACTCTTTAAACGAGTATGGCGTCTCACAGTAACCCACTGGGGTGACTGCCTCATCATAAGTGATTGACAAGGGATACAAACGAGCATTAGTTTGATGTACGAATATGGTTAATAGACATATGTAGTATGTATCAAAAACAGGAAGGCATGTCATTATCAAAGGTATAATGTGTAAAGTAAGCAGAATTTAACCAAATTAGAAGCAATACAAGCTAGACACCATATGCAACACGCGACCACATTTGACAGCGCGAAGTTAAAGCAAGCACCTGGGATGGTTGTGTGTGGCAATTGAGATCATCAACTGTAGAGCTACGTTTATTGTCTCCAACTGCTGACACTTCACCCTTTAGAGCGCTGAAACGCTTAGTGCTTATCTTCGAATTACACTGGAGCGACTTCTGTCTTTTCTTTTCTGCATTCATCAACACTGCGTTAGAGTCTGAAATACCCATGCATAAAAAAACAATAGTGTGAGTATGGGTGAAGTGTGTGCACAATTAGTACAGTGTAAAGGTAGCAGATAGCAGGTCGGTGAGAAATAAATGACGGGAGACATATGATAGCTCTACAACATGTATGTCACACTAAATTACTACAGGATTCTATGAAAATAACAGTCGACTGAAAACAAATAGGTCAGTCCATTTTTTCTGCACAGTCCGATGTGCAAAGAACAGGCAGATCGCCTTCATCTACCTCCAGCCAGTCAGTGTTGACGATCTTCCTCAAAACGCTAGCGACCACCGGCCCAGTCCCCTGCCTGCGCCCTCCCCTCGACCTCACCGCACCGCCCCCAGCCATCCATTCAAGCCCCGCCGACCTTCAGATCGGGCGCAAGCAGCTCTTGCGCCCACACCCCTATGATAGACACCGATGCGTCGCTTCCCCGGCGAACATGCGGACTAGGTGCTCCGCGCGCCTAAGCGGGTGCTGCTTCTTTTAATTGCGGTTCGACTGGCCCTGAATTGAAAAGGTGAAATAGTAAAGGGAGGAAACCTTGTGCATTTAGTATCACGAAGAAGATGCACTAAGAAGCGCTCAACTAGTTTCTTTCGTGGGATGAATACAGTGTGAGCAGAGACGTAAGGTTTGCACGAATAAGGGAAGAGGAGTACCTCTTTCTGCTAGCAGTGTTGTGTCCTACTTCTGTTTTTCCAACGATCTTCTTGTGGTTCGCTGGAAACGAGAAGTTGTGGAGGACGGTGGAGCCTTGGACGAACCCATGGTCAAGTTGTTGAGTGTGGTGCGGTGGTCGTCTGTCTGCGGCGGGTAACCAGATCCGAGGTGGCGAACGACGGTGTACCGGGAACAGCTCCGGTGCGGTGGACGGTTGCGATAGTGGAGCGGCAGCAGTGAGGCGCAGGACGGCGTGGTCGGAGTGGTTCTGGTACGGTGCACGTCGGCGTCGGCGTTGTGGAGGTAGCTCTACCTCGGCTTCAGCTGCTAAGTCCTTGAGGGCGTTGCGGTTGCGGTTGCATTGGACGACAACGTCGGGGTACCGGCTCCGGCGTGATGGAGGAGGGCGGCGGTGGATTGGGCGCTATGGGTGGAGGACGGAGGAGGCTGGGGTTTCGCGGCTGGTGGAGAGGGCGTTTTGGTGCCCACAGAGTATGAATGGGGAAACGGAGGGAGGCGGGGAACTAAGGGGGAACAATGTTTCGGTTTGGGACGCGCTTGTTTGAAATTTGGGGAAAGTTACAAACTTTGCCCCCATCTAAAATTTTAGACATATTGCATGTTGGGGGTAGGACAGTAATCTCAGGTGTCCCAAATGTGGGTGGGATAGATTTCGGCCGAGCGCATGGGTGTTTAGGTGCCCACGGCGTGTGAATGCTTCTCGGAGGCGGTTGAGACTGGCGTCTTGGTGAAGTTACAAACCTACCCCGGTTTAGACCTTTGGACATCGGGCCGATAGGCTACACGGGCCAGAGTCAGGACAGTAATATCCTACCACCAAACATTAGTCTCGCGCGGTTTCGGGTGACCAGAGGCCTATTTGGCCCTTCATTCAATATTTGGGAGCAGAAGCATTGACGTTTTCGGTTCTCTTGAATTGAACTTCCCGGATTTGTCAAACTTCACAAATCTTTACTCTTGAAAATCCTAAAGCTATGATTATTTTGGAATGGAGGCGGTACATTTGAATATACATTGTACACGAGTATATATTGAAAAATATGCAACTTACCTCAGTTCATGCATGGTTCCAGATATAATCTCCTTGGTTGCAAAAAAAAGTTAGACATGCGTATGAATATATATATAGCATGTTCAAACGCACAACAAAGATTGATGCCCCCTTTTACATCTGATTTACAAATGCCATTATCTCGGGTTCAAATAGATGAACGCACTTCCTATGAATTCGAATCTTCGAAACCCCCTTTATGTTGAATTCGACATGTATTCTATTTCGTAGCTAGCAATTTGGAATGTATCCATGCAAGTGACAAATGTATAAAGTGCTTCACACTAACAACATGGAGTGCACTAATTAATGTTTATATATGAATTGCAAAAGCATCGATTGCCTGTATTTCAAACCGCTCTCACTCTATGGATCGATAATATGAAATAAACACATGCACACGCTAGAATTCAATAGAGTATGGGTGTCTGATAGACCGATTTTCGTCCATACGCAATTTGCAAAATTCATGATCTCATCCAAAAATAATAATGCCATTTATATTTTAATTTAATGCGTAGAGCCACCGTTTACATGTAGATGCACTATGCCTCGGCCCGTTCTCACAAACGCGCTATATATCTCTCTATCTACCGCATAAGTGCACACACTTTATATGCATCGGCATTTCTCTTTCACACATGCTCACAATCTCTCTCGGGGTGTCGGGAAGTCTCACGCACATGCTCTCTCTGTATCTCTCTCTCTCTCTTTATGACTACTATGTACCACTCTTTTCACTAATCTCAGTTGGAAAACACTATTTCTCTCACATGCATATATACGGACGCACTGTCTCTACTAGCCCTCTATACAGACATATATGTGCCTACGTGTCTCCTGCACGCACATTATCTTTAGGCCTCTCTCCCACACATTGCCCCCCAGACACACCTCTCTCTTAGTAGTTCGCAGATATGATGCCATCATATCATTCGGTAGGATATCCCTGACTGTTAGGCTGGATGGTAATATGAGGCAAAGTTTTACCCTAGTTCGGACCCTTGAAGTTGAGGAAAAAGCCTACTCCTGGTACTGTATATTAGTGATAGGGGTGTGTACAAAGTACACGTGAATACCAGGCATTGTGCGTGTGTGTATACTATCGACGAACTAGCCCCAAGCTTCTATAACATACTGGGAGCCTAGGGTTACAAATCATATATAGTCGGCTTGTCACCAGTGGGGATAGAGTCCTCCGCGACTCTGGTAGCTAGCTTCGTGTTGTACGCTGAGTCCTCCACATGGGTCTTCGTATAACGCGTATCGGTCCAACCTATGTGGTGCAGGATGGAACCGACCCATGAGTCCTCATGTTGACCCACCACAACTAGAAATGATGTGCCCACCACACCACACACGCAATCGGCCACTAAGAAAATAAGCATATACAATAGTACAATGTTATACATGAAAGTTAATTGCATGGTGCATCCAAAAATATTTGTTTTGCATTGTGAATGTTTATATATTCTCCTATAATATTAGTCACGGGAAAGAGAAACGAAGGGCATATCTCTCCTTGTCTCCACCGGACACCCCCTCTTTCTACACCACTTTCACGTACGCACACAAACTATCTCTCGGCCCTCTAAAAGTATGCATGCCCACGACACATTCACGTGTGACGGTCACTGTATTTCAAGCTAAAGCACTATACGGTCACTGGACTTCAGAATATGCTCATTACGGTCACCGTATACATTCTCGTGGTGATCATACGGTATCTAGCTCACGATACGTCTCCGTATTTTCTTGAGGACACTGACGGACTTTGCATTTGATGCGTGCTCCGTATTTTGTTGACGACACTTACGGTCATTGTATTTGAAGCGAAAGCACGATATGGTCACTGGATTTCAGAATAAGCTCATCACGGTCACCACATACATTTTGTCGTGCTAACCAACATGTGATTGGATGGTTAGGAGGACAGTGGTTTCTCGAGCTCACCAGGGTTAAAGTCCCGGTGCTCGCATTTATCCTGGGTTAATTTCAGTATTTTCCGGTGATGTGTGTTCAGTGGGAGGAGACGTTCCACTCGACTACGAGGCACCTATGGTGACTTCGTAAAATCTCAAGATCATATGCTGGCTCACTCTCTCGAAGGTGCTCATAGGGGTAGGGTCTGCGTGTGTGCGCTTATAGCGGTGAGTGCTTGCATGTATATATGAGCCCTTGCATCTATACCATGTTAAAAAAATACATGTCATGATTATACAGTCACTGGCTCACCCGTACAACTCCGTATTTTGTTGATGACACAATCAATTGACTAGTCAAACGTTCCACGTGGCGCAACTAGTGTTGCACCATCGGGGCGCCTAACCATGGGGCCCACCTGTCAACCCGTATATGAAAGAAAGAAATGGTAGTTTGAGTCTGTACTGTGTTAATAAAATACATTTTAGGGTGATCATACCGTCACTGGCTCACCGTACAAGTCCGTAATTTGTTGATGACACAATCAATTGACCAGTCAAACGGTCCACATTCAGCAGCGCACATTACCATAGGGCCCACCCGTCATCGCGTATATGAAGGACAGAAATGGTAATAAATTAGTGGTCGGTGGGTACTCGAAGTCGTGAGAACTCTGGTTGGCAGTCGTCGGCGATGGGGGGCGTTGATTGGGCGGTGGGGTGGGGATCGCCGAGAAAAAGCTCGGCGCGGGGGGCCTAGAGGGATGGCCGGTGCGGGCGGCGGACAGGCGGTGGGGAGTGGTTTCGGGGCAGGCGGGGCGGCATGGCGCCGCGGGCCGGCCGCGGGCGGCGGGGGCCGGTGGTGGCTGGCGGCCCAGGGGGGTGGAGTTTGATGATAAACTGCAGGCCCTTGATTTCGTATCCAACGGCTGGAAAATCTAATGACCAGAGATGAAAAAGTCAATCGACTGACGTGTAGCCTCACCCCGTACGTACACATGCACGCATGCAAGACACGCACGCATGCAGGCGTGCAACACTGACACGTACACATAACGAACACACGCACGCATGCAGGCGTGCAACACTGACACGTACACATGCACTCACGAACACACGCACGTACGCACACATGCATGCAACACTGAAACGTACCTTGCACGCACGCAACACTCGCACGCCTGCATGCACACAGCACACGACGCAAGACACACGCTCAACCTATACGTGCATGCACCCTTTGTTAAGGACATGGATTGTTACGGGTATTAATCAATCTTATCTGTGATAAGCAGAACATTGATGTTTGCAGCGGTCTTTATGAATCACAACGTATCGAACGGGCTATCAACATAGTAGGCTTATCTACATGAAAAGATGATGTCACACTCAATGAACAATCATCGGTTTATGAAATGTCCGCTTCTGACCGCCCTGGCCCACCAAAGGTTCCTCTGCCGCGCGCTGCCTGCGTTGGGTCACTGACATGCAGGCCATGTACCCAAAGAGCCCACACGTCAGTGGAAGAACGGCGCGGTGTCCTACGTCAGAGTCGAGAGCGCCACTCGCTGCACGCCCGGCTGAACACGCCTCCTTGCCGCATTCAAACGCCTCCGTGAAACCCGCCCGCGTGGAAGCCGAGAAACCCACTCTGGATACACGTCCGTTCATGACCGAGCTCCTCCCGTCTGCCGTCTATTTAATCTCCTATTTAAACGAGGCCAAACGCCAGCCAAGAATCGCACACCTCCGCTGCTCCCCTATCTCCTCCTTCACCATTTTGTCCACTCTTACAATGGCTTACGAAGAGTAGTTATTCCGCACAAGCCATTTGTCTAGGTTTGTATCTCTCACACACACCCACGTAGGTGGGGGACGTGCACGAAGAGAAGAGGTGCACGCACGACGCACGTACTCCATCTCTTTCCCAACCACACCCGCGCGGGTACACAGTGGAGCTCATTTCTGTAAAAAAGGCAGCCCACGTGGTAATTTGACACGTGTACTGGTTGTCCACTTGATGGAGGGAGGATCGTCTACCACGGGTGAACAAACAAATTGCAACTTGACGCGTTATGTTAAAAAAAAGAGGCAAACCATGTGGGACCTACCTTAGAGGCAAGGCTCTATACACTGGAGTACTTTTGATGTGTCCCATCAACTCGCAGAACGAGGAGAAGCTTGCTTAGTACGCCGTCTCCCCCGCCCACGGGCGCGGTGGCTCGCAAGATGAGGTGAAGCTTGCTTACTAGTAGTAGTATTGTACGCCTTACACCCGTGCCCTCGCCCACGCGCGCGGTGGCTCACAGGATGAGGAGAAAATTTTACTACTCCCTCCGTTTACTCCTCGTCCCTACTACCTTGGTTAGAGAGATTATCATATTGTTTGGTATATATATGTCCTTTAGTAATCGAGACAAAAGTTACTACTCCCTCCTTTCCAGTTTATCGCTCAATTTCAAAATCTCTCCAACCAAGGTACACGGTGAGTGGTCGAATTAATTTCGTACTCCTAGTTTGCACAAGTAATTAGTACGCTCGTTTTTCTCAAGAAGTTATGTTTACCGAGGCATTAATTAGAATGAATGCATGAATGACCACTAAATTTCCATGAACTTGTACATGCATTGGTGAGTTTTCTCTTGACACAGCTTGCATCGAGTGATCTAACGCACCTCGAAATCCAACATGTGATGGTAATACTACTAGTAGTAGAATTGAGACTTATAAAACGGAAAAACGAATGTTTTTTAGATGAGCCCTATAAACCCTAGTGGGTACGTACTCCGTAAAATCAGATTTTCCCAAAACTAAGTCGCTCAACCTTTATTTGCTTGTTTCCCTTCCTGGCTCCTTGCCTCGAACAGACTATGCCAAACTCCCCTGCATGCCGCGCGGGAAAAGACCCGCCCTCGCCTTTTTTAGTCCGGGTTTGTATCGATGGATCGTGCGAAGCAGTAAAATCCCAAGCCGTGTCTTGTACTCCTCCGTCGATGCTCGCTTTCATGAATTATGTACTTCCTGTCGCCGACATGTGGGACATATAGGAACCGGGTCGACGTGTCAAGCACGAAATAACAGTGCAGAACAGCAGGGGGACGCACCCCAGTCGTACCGCCCCAGTAGTAGTAGTAATGAGCAATGAGACGTCAAATCACAATGCCGCACCTTCCCAGATGGACAAAGCAACCATTATTTCACACTTCGGTTCGCCATCACCTCAAACCACGTAGTATTGCTTCTGCCTCAAGAGGGACACGCACATCGCCTTGGTACATCATGACACATGGGACCGCATGACAGGCCATGCTCCCGCGCCGATCGCTCGGTAAAATCACCTCATTTTTACTACTACTTCCTCCGTATCGGTTTACATGGCATGCACATCGTTCTAGGTTGAGAATTTAATTGGCTATATATGTGATGAACGGTATATGTTTAGAAACTACATCCGCTTAATAATCCAATGCTATACTTTTTGTGACATAGTAACTCATATTTAGTTAGTCAAATGGATGATCTAGAACTACGTGCACGCCCTATAAACCGAGACACCTAAAAAACAAGACGGAGAGGGTAGTTCAGTACGTATCTTTTTAGATCAATATAGTCGGGATTCACCAAGGAGCAAAACCAAGTGGTAGGCTGCACCTATCGTGTTGACGTAGCAACTCAAGCAGGGTCAGTCCGCACACGAAATGGCGACACACTTAACAGGACCCCTTTGGCCGACATGTGGCCCATCCACCGTCTTGTTCCACGTGCGATGCACCAAATTACAGTTCGGAGCAGCGGTTGGAATTGGAGGCACCCCGGTCATAGCGCCGCAGTAGTAGAAAATGAGTGATGAGGGATCAAATCACAAAGCCCCACTTTTCCCGCATTAAGCTGGACAAACGAAGCAACCATCATTTCACTCGAGGGCGCAAGAGCATAAAGAAAAGAGAAAACCAATGATGTGTGCGGCAGCTACCTAGGGCACCCTAGGGTAGGGGTCTCCACTACAGATCATTTTTTTAAAGCGCCTCCACTACAAATCGGCTTCTCCCTCGTCCTCTTGAAGAAAACCGATGATGCGTGCGGCGGTAGGGTTTGTAGGAGTACTACTACGGCGTGCGGGCCCACATCGTAGTAAACGGGAGAGGGATTGAGTTCGAGTCGATGCCTTAAATATGTGTGGGCCGCTTGGTTTTAGGGGAACGAGCCAACATTTTGGGTTCGGGGACCAGTGGAGATATAGTACGTACAAAAAATTGTGGACGTAGGTTCGACCGAAAGGCAATGATGCATGGGCCCTGCATTTTGATATACCCGGGGCCGCGTGAAATTTGCTACTCTACTCGAAACTAGTAAGGTACACATGCATTGAACGCATGAGATTTCGAAACCAAATTATGAATAAATACACACTATAGCATGTAAAGCTTTGAGTCATATATGCATGATGTAGATGTTTGTTTAGTTCTTATAGTTCATCTCATTCAAAATCAATTAGTTTTATAAAAATGTTAAGATTCATGGGGTTGTGCATTGTAAAGCATAAAGTAAAAAACAAATAATGGCAATTCATTTAGAAAAAAATTCAATTATGATACAGAAGATTCTTGAACAAAGGAGGAGTGCTTGTGTTTTGAGGTTTGTGCATTATGCTTAAGTTCAACCATGGAGTCTTCTAAATTGTACATGTGGCAGATCTAGTGGAATGTTGATGATATACAACGGCCGGTAGTGCTCGGATTTGCCATCTCTGCACTGTCGGATTAGCTTCATCCAGCGACCATCTTTCAAAGTTATTCGCACACTATATAGTTCTTGTGCCATAGTTGCATGTCTTGGAAAAAAGCTACTAGTGGGTTGTACTAGCTATTTAGGAATAGAAGATGTATACATGGAAGTTGTACGGAAAGAGATGACATGGAGCATCTCAATTCCTATGAGTAGGGATTGGAAAAGAGATGTCATTTGGTTCACATCATAGGAACTTTTCTATTGAATCTAGAGATGACATGTATCTCAATTCCTATGAGGAGGGATTAGAAAAGAGATGTAATTTGGTTCATATCATAGGAACTTTTCTATTGAATATACGCTAATGTTCATTTTCCTTTGAAATTATGGGAGTATAGGAATCCATTCATGTGAACCAAGTGGCTCTAAAGCTATAGAAATGATATCATGTTTATTTCCTTTGAAATGTGGAGTATATGAATCTATTCCTATGAACCAATTGGCTCTAAAGGAAAAAATCCTATAAAAATCATATCATGTAGAGTTCCTATGATATTCCTCCACACCAAAGGATGGTTGAAATTGCTACAGGTGATACGATGGTCTTTCTTTGTAGACTCCTCCCCCATCTTTATAGTTACCTCTCGAAGATGAATGAAATGATATATAGAGGGTATTCTACATGTGCAATTTGGAACACGAAAACTCGGTAAAAGTTTGCGAGGTTCGAATTTTCAATAAAGCTATATGCACTGCATTTTGGAACGGGGGGAGCATACGGCAGTTGCTAACACTCACGTGGAAGATTTGTGTGTAGGAGGAGTGGTTGTTCTGTTAAATGACATGGCAAAACTGACACTATCGGATGCCGATCTAACGGTTCTTACGGCGTTCGTCAGGAAAAGGCTTGTGGCGAAGTTTTGTCGGATAATGATTTACGGACACATGCATTGCATTGATACGTGCCCCCCTCTCTCTCACGCACACGCACCCTCACGGGTACGACTCTCCCGAGTCCTCTCGCACCCACCGTCTATCTGCAGGTAGACGTCACACACATATGTGCTCTTCACACCCTACCCTCAGAACTTCTAAAAAACAAAAGACGTCGCGCACATTTTATTTTAGCTCACACGTCACACACTTATACTATTACTCTTGTGGCGAATGTTCTTTGGGCATAGTATATTGTACTCTCACGAAGAGAAGCGGTGCACGCATGCACTAGTTCTCTCACACCCACTCGCGGGTACACGTAGGAGCGCATTTTTTTGAAGCTGGTACAACAAAATCACTCCACTATATATATAAGCAGGAGCCTTAGCGCTTGCTTTACTAGGGTTCCTCTCGTTCACTCTCTCATGCTCTCCAGATCTAAGCAAGACATAGGTGGCCACACTCTCTCTCAGCTCACGGCTGGTCACAAATCCGGCCGGAGAACCTCGACCGGGGCCAGGCTGTAGGTGCATCGTTCACGCTGTCGTCGGCGGCGAGGGAGGAGACCAACGGCTACCCGTGCGTCCCGATCGGTGGCCTTGCCGTTCTCTCCGAGAGAGTGCCGGCTCGGGAGGGCCTCCGACCCCTTCTTCCTCCCTGCGGTATTGTGGCCAAGATGCGGCCTCCCGACGCCGTCTTTGCCACATGCCGACGACCCTCAGGTATATATTCCTTCGAAACCTGCCTTGCTCTACTGCCCCAGCTCCCCACTTGGCTTCGTGTGGATCTTTTTCTACTTCCGTCCGCTGTTCCAAAGCCACCTAGACTTTTACTATTATTAGAGGTAAAGCTAGTTCATACAGTCGACTCTAAGAGTTGGTTCAAACAGGGAAGAAAGTGGGAAAGCTGTAGCATGAATCTAGGACTTGGTTCTAAGAGGAAACGGGGGAAAATAGTAGATACTGGCTACCCAACCGGTCTCTTGGTTGAAAAGACGAAGAAAGCATGGTGGATGGCTAAGGGTGGGGGGAAGTGGACCTATCTCTTGGTTGAAAAAGGAAAGAAAGTGCCGGGTGTTGGGGGACAATGCAAATGAGAATGAGCAGGTCTAGATTTCCTGTGCTCACATAGGAAAATGTCGCCGAGGAGATAAAAAAATGGGACAAATGCAGACATGCTTCCTGAGTGTTTGCCGCTCTCGGCAACCACATCTGCCTCACCACTTTATGCCCCTACTGTCCCTACGCCCATATCGCTACCGTTAATGTAAAATCACATGAAGCATTAAGCAATGCCACCTAATGTTACTATAAGTAATGGTCTAGTGCCGTCGATAAATTGAAGCAATGCCACCACCATTTTATGAAGTGCTTCTGTCTTGCTTATTTCCCATGAATTGTGTTTTTGCAGTTACACTTAAATCTCAAACCGCTAACATTGCTTCATCCCAGTGGAACTGCACAAATTTGTTTGCACATTTACTGACCATGTGCTACTCTCATGACAGTAATACTAATGCTATTGTTCTGCATGTTAATCTAGTGGCAGTGTTGATGTGATGTGATGCTACTTACTTAAGGACACTTTCATACTGTCAATCTAGTGCCAATTATAACACAATAGATGCTGTTGTTAATCATACGCCACTGCAAATATCTGTCACTGTTTAAATAACCGTATTTCGTATTTGCGCAAACAGGGATGTCTATCTCCATAACGTTTCGGGATGTCTGTCTCCATATCGTTTCTATCCGCGCAATCAAAAGCACACACCTCAGTTTTAGTAGAACTGCGCAAAATGAGATGGCTATCCCTCGTTGCCGTCGTCTAACCACCCGTCTTCCAGGTATTCCTACATTGGTAGTTACTAGGTAGAATGACCAACACAATATAAAAGAAGTTGATTCATACGTTTTACTTCCTTATTGCAGTGTAGGGACGAGCGAAAACAACTGCATCCTAGTCCGGAATGCACTTTCTACCAGTTCATCCATGGACCGAGGACTAGCTGGGACAGTTGCACGATGGTTTTTTGGACAGGTGCGCGGACAAGAGGCATTGTGGTCTACTTATTTCTGCAAATAGCGGTGCTTAAATTTAGTGGAATGCACAAGACTTTCAGCTGGTCAGTACACTACATGGTTCAGTTCAGCATTCCAGCTGAGAACACAATTATAATTGGTTATTCTAGAATGAGAGAACCTAACCCTGGATGGTGGCAACAAGAAAAAACCAGAGTGAACTCCAGGAAATTTAAGCCTGCCGGGAGGCCCTTTGCTCAGAGAAGCCTTGCTTGTTTTTTTCCTGATTTGTAAACCTTCTCACAACTTTGTCTTTTGCTGTGAACTAGTATATTTTTGTTATGTTCTATGAATCATTGAGATGTATAAATTGCTTAACTTATGCTTTTCAAGTTTTTTATGAAGCCGAGTTTAATGTGAGTGTTCCACATGAACGCTGGACCAGCGTGTGAACGTTTGGAATTTACATTGTGGCCTCAGTTAACTGCATGAACCACTGTAACAAGATACATAGTTGCTTATATGTCAGACAGCAGATTGTTGATTGTTAGCTGGTTGATAGCCTAGTGTTGAAGCGAGCTGAGCCAATGTGCCATGTTTTGCACAACTGCTTACAAGTGGGGTAGCACCAACAGTGTATACAAGTACTTATGTATACGTCGGCGCACAGTTCTCGAACGAGTACTCTATTTCATCAAAACACACACTGCTCGTATGATAAACCGTGACAACTTATGTCTTACCATGCCATATTCATGAAAAAACTAGTGAGGACGCATCTGTTTCGGCAACAATTATGATGGTTCTCACATGATTCACGGGCACACAAAAGTAGCAGCAGTTCCCATAGACGGATTCAAACAGAGTACTAGCCCCAGAGGGCTCGATAACAGGCAAGGTTCGGATAATTAGACACAATCCAAACTACTATTAAACACTAGCTGGGGCAACTATTTCATGCCTCGATCTAATTTGGGCTGGACACAAGACGGACCTTGCCATGAACATCATCGAGGACGTCCGGCAGCAGCTCAATCCTGTGAACCTTCATGAAGACAACCTTGTGGCCTTGCCACTCATAAACTTGTTTGTGGAGGCATGCCATGTCATCTTCCTGCGTAAGCTTGACAAGAACAGTATGCCTCACAAACGAAGGAGTAGCTTTGAACTTCTTGTGCTTCAGTACACCCTGGACAACACGCCTGACAACAGTGAGGCTAGAATACAACTTTTCATTGGTATAAGCGCAAATGGCTTCCAGGATCCAACAACCTAAAAATTCTGTTTTCCCAGTGCATATGTTCAGGTCATCCGCCTCATAGCGAGTGACATCCACAACCACACAATCCTTGTCTGCATCAGGGCTCTAATTGAAACAGAAACAAATTCTGAATTTCTTTCCAGTATAAGAAACACAAGTTATTTAAACCACTATGGATAGCATGGCATCGAAGCTAATAAAATTTTGCATTATTCATCACCACATACTTAGATGAAAAACCACAATCGAGATCGGCAAAGAAGAAAATCACCTTGGGCAGCTCAGTGTGGGGGGGGGCACATCCTCGAAGGGAGAAAACTGCTCCTGCAGTGCCACGGGGGTTGTAACCTCAAACAGGGCGTTGACCATCTCAGTAGTGGACATGAGCGTATCTGGGGTTGGCTCGGTGGCTGCCTCCATCTTCTTGGAGCTCTCTATCTCGTGGGGATCAGCCTCCCGCGTCTGCTCCAATATCGGCAGATCTTTGCCTGGTTCTCCTTGGTCCATCATGAAACTGACGAATACTAGGAGACCGCTGAAAGGAAAACACAATCGCAATGACAATGAAACAAAAAAGAGAGTGAGGATCGGTTACTGCTTTGCAAAAGTTCTTTTTTTTCTCTGAACGAAAATATACCAACATCACGGATCCGCTTACCTTCCCTTCGCTGGGAGAGAAGAACAGTGGCAGATGCGAGTGTTGCCTTTCTTGAAGATGGTGAGGGAGAAGGGGATTCGGCGAAGAGTGAAATGATGGTTGCTTCGTCCGTCAAACTTAGATTGCGGGGAGGTGGGGTTTTGTGATATGACGGCTCGTTTCTACCGCGCCACGACCGGGGTGACTCTCTGCCTGCATACTGCCTTCTAATTTGGTGGATGCCATTTGGGCCCGCGCGCTGCATGGCCCGCATGTCGGTGAACAAAAGTATAACGACATTCAGTAGAGGGAGACGTTTCGATGACCTAGGAGGAGCCAGAAGCGGTATTGTATCCACTGTACTAGTAGTAATTTTTTTCCTGGGTAGCTGTAGAGTGTCTCCATTGTACTAGTAGTAATTGTTTCTCTTGGCCCAAGACAAAACAGCCCATCCACCCTAGTAAATAGTAAAATCAATTCAAAAGTCCATATATTTACTGAATGAGAGGCGCTACCCACACCCAGCACACCTGTAGCGACCCGACCTCAGACGGTCAAGTCTCTGTGCTTAAGTGTCATCCCTGGATCGGTATGCTGACACACACAGTACTCGTGGATTTAGAACAGAGGTAAATCACATGTATAAAGTAACGTAAATACTATTACCTCAATCCAAATAGCGGAAGTAACAATAAGGTTGTGGATTCCCATCAACACCAACGGCAAAGTTGAGTCTAGAAATCATAACCCTAACGTATCACTTACTCGTCGTAAGATTCCTGCAACATGAGACATTGCAGCCACAAAGCGTCAGTACATTGAATGTACTGGCAAATTCACACCATAGGATAATGATGAATAATAACTATCACTACATGCATATATGGCTGGTGGAAAAGCTCTATGGTTATAAGGTTTTTGCGAAAAGCCAATTTTTCCCTACAGCAAAGGAATATATTTTATTTAACAACAAAGTTGGTTGAAAATTATTGAGAAGGTTCCTCCAACTCAATCCCAATTACAAAGTTAACAACCCAACAAATTAATTAAGTAAAGTGTTGAGATCCATATGATAATCCAAGAACCAGATACTCAAGATGTCCATAACCGGGGACACGGCTAATCATGATTAGTTTGTACACTTTGCAGAGGTTTGCGCACTTTTCCCCACAAGAGTCGATCTCCTCCGTTGGATTTCTCGCACTACATGATGTTGGAGAAACAGATGACCGACACACAGTCTTTCAGGAGCATTTACTCTCTACTCCGGGCGGACCGGTACACCTACAATCCCCCTACATCTGCTAGTCTACCTCTTCGAGAGCTCACGCAACTTACTCAACTATGCAGGGCCCATAATGGCTTGTGGCTGCACACGGAAGTTTCTAGCATGAACAATCTTATGATCCCTTTGAGCCTGGGTGGCGGGTTGTAGGATGATCACACGGGTCCTCCGGGATATCCTAGGACAACAGTGGATTCTCTAGGTGCCCACAAGCAATCCACCCAGATGTGTATCAAAGTAGCCACCTTAAGTTGAACCATTAAGTAAACAATCTCACATCTGTCATGGAATACACTCAAACCCAATCCATGTCTACGAGCATAGCATGGCAACATAAGCATAGTGTAATAGTAACTCCCAAGGTTTGAATGCAGGGCAATAGGTTCCTACCTCAGCAACTACTTCCCAATACCCACATGTTATCAATCCTACTCATGCAATGTTTGAGGGTGAAACTAATGCATAAAAACTGGGTATGAAAGGGATATGATCAAAGTGTGAACTTGCCTGTATTGTTGATGAAGATGATTCAAACTCATAACTCCTGATAGTTCTACTCGTCACACTCCGGTCAATCTATCGTAGGCAAGCAATAGTAACCACACATAAGCAATCACTCAAAAGAAATCTAAGAAAAGATCTCGAAAAACTTCGAAAACAGCCAAATAACTCTTGCAACAGAAAACAATTTCTAACAGTACCAAAATTATGTGAATTTGGCCTTATCAGAAAGTTTAGGTCAAGAGCTTCGATTTGCAAAAAGAATCAACTAAATCGGAGTTATAAAACTCAAGTTATGATCAAGTGAAGTTCAAATACAAATCTGTTTGAATTCAAATTTTAAAACTTTCAAAAACATGTTTAAGTTGCTTTACTGGAAAGAGGGGATCGCAACGAAGAAGTGGGCGTTGGTTTCGTTGGATTTGGATAAACGGATAAAAAGATGTGGTCGTTTGAAGTACATGGACTAATCTGAAGAAAAAAATATTCACGGATGGGTCCCTGACCGAAAACTGAAATAAAACGAAAAGACTATCGAGCGAATGCTCGCTATCTAGTTCTAAACAGAGAACGTTCATTGAATAGATCTAACTAGAAAAAAAACTAAACCGGGGTTTTAAAGAAAAAACAGAGAAAACCAAGAAATAGCCGATCTAGGGTTCGGTTTTTATACCGGTCCTTGGCGGTTCGGTGGTCCTCGGTGCAAACCAGCGGCGGCGGTTTTCCGGTGGCTCTCCGGCGAGGCTGCGGACCCCGGTGAGGCGGGCAGCGGCGATGCGGTGCGGCGAAGCGCGACAGCGGCGACGCGAGGCGCGGCAGCGGCAGCGATCTGCGGCGGCGAGGGCGTGGCGGCGGCGGCTCTGCGCGTGGAGGCGAGCGGCAGCGAGGCGGCGGGGGGGGGGGGGGGCTCGGGGCCAGGGGGCAAGGTGGCGTGGGGACGGGGGCACGACGGCGAGGAGAACCCGGATCGGGGACGGCTCCCATGGCGGCGCGGCGGCGTACGGCGAACGGAGTCCATCGCCAGCTCGGGGACGACGCGAGGCTGGGCCGGCCCGGTTCGGCGGAATTTTTTTTAAATAAACTTTTTTCCAGAAAAACAAAAATTAGAAAAAAAACAAAATAAATAAAAAATATTAAATAGGCATATAATATATCAAAATTTTCAGAAAAAGATTTTCTACGACTTGGACATTTTTCTATAGTCAAATAAAATCAATCAAACAATGCTACTGCTCTAATAAAATCCAATAAAAATCATTTTTAGAATACCAAAATTAATTCAAATTTATTTCTCTCCAATTTTCTGATGTAGGGAATCATTTTACCCTAATTTCTGTATATTTTATTTTTTTGAAGAAAAATAATTTGAATAAAACCCAAATAACTCCAAATTGAAAAATAATTTCAAAGGGACTTTGAATTTGATTCTTTGAAACTTCCAACTCATATTTCATATGTTTTGAAGAAGTCATTTTATCTTCTCTCGTGAAAATCATTGAGTTGCTTAAAGTTTCTGAATTTGAAATATTTCCACATGAAATTCAAATTTTTTCAAAACCCTTTTCATTTATTTAAATGGAAGAAGTCATGTCATCTTCTCTCCAGGGTGTTGGTGGTGAAAAGAATTTGAATTCATGGAGATCATAAAATGCAAAAATGAAAGTTTGGGAAAGTCCTTTTATTCCCTCTCATTTAACTTTCAAAAAGTTTCGAATTTCACTCAAATCCACACAATCAATCAAATCTATCTATTTATAATAACATTCAAAAATTTAGAATTTTGGGATGTTACAAACCTACCACCCTTAAAATGAATCTCGTCCTCAAGATTCGGATAGGCTAGCAAGAAATAGGTTAGGTTTTGGGGGTCTTCTCAAAATCCATTGATCGTCACAGGGGGTCTGGGATGCTACCACCCTTAGAAACATGGTTACGGTTCCATCAAAACTCATATACTCCATCCTTAGTGTTGACAGTGTCGGTCTTCTCAAATCCTCGAGAAAATCCCTTCTCTGGGCTCTTCCGGTAGTGGCATAACCTTTACCGTAATACTTCTGTCCTTTCATCTTGGTAAGGTTCTTCCATTACTAGGTCTTCTTAGCTGACGGTCTGGCGCCAATACTAATCAACTATCGATATCTCATGGTGGTCAACAATTCATGGTTTCTCCTGCAGGAAATGGGTCTGGGTTGAACCTCACCGTATATCCTACGATTGGCAACAGCTGTCGTGTACAGAGGAAGATACTTATACCATTCTAAGGTTTAAACAAGGTTTTGATCATCGTCACTCTACTATAGGTAAGTCACTCAGATTTACCATTCCGTATAGCAAGGCGAATAATAAGAGTAAGTCGGTATGGTGATCAATCCATGCCGCACCCAAATCATTACTTTTTATACGGTTTAGCGAATCTCGCATTCTATCACTCGGTCATCCTCACCGGTAGTGGCATAACCTTTACCGCAATACTTCTGTCCTTTCATCTTGATAAGGTTCTTCCATTACTAGGTCTTCTTAGCTGACGGTCTGGCGCCAATACTAATCAATTATCGATATCTCAGGGTGGTCAACAATTCATGGTTTCTCCTGCAGGAAATGGGTCTGGGTTGAACCTCACCATGATCCTACGATTGGCAACAGCTGCCATGTAAAAAGGAAGATACTTATACCATTCTAAGGTTTAAACAAGGTTTTGATCATCGTCACTCTACTATAGGTAAGTCACTCAGATTTACCATCCCGTATAGCAAGGCGAATAATAAGAGTAAGTCGGTATGGTGATCAATCCATCCTGCACCCAAATCATTACCTTGTATACGGTTTAGCGAATCTCGCATTCTATCACTCGGTCATCCTCACAAGCATTGCAGAATTTCTCTTATTGATGAACTAAGTTCGGATAATCCATTGATTCTGCAAGCCAAACAAACAACTATCGTTCCTTCACAACTCTCAGGTTTTCGTTACTCCTATAAGATCGGCTGTCGATAAATCGTAACTTCTTCCAGGGTTTTTCCTTCAGCAAGAGTGTGCTTGCTTCTTGGCAGGTCCCGGGGCCTGTGGGTTATGGCCCATCTCATCACTTGTAAACCTTGAACTCATCATCGGGGCAACTGCTCGTTATTCCAACTTCCAGCTTCCTAGCATTCTTAATTCCATCCAATTGTACTTTCCTTTCCTTCTATTTGTACCAAATTAAGACGTGATTACTCAGACTCATCGTGGGGTTACACTTGCTCAATATTACCAACATTATACCTCCTTTATATCCAATAGTACTTCATCCCTTCATATTCTTGGGGTGTCCCACATATCGAGATAAAGCTCGTACTTATTTAGTCCGAAGTCCACTCCGTGGAATCTCATTATCTTTTCCAGGGGTCAAGGGTCTTCACAGGGTACTACCACCCTTAAAATGCTCCAATTCTTCCATAGACCATATTTCTCATATCCTCGAAAATGGTCAAAATCTCTCTTCATAGAGTAACAACTCATAAAATCCAAATCAGTAGCAACAATGCTAACTTCATTGATTCTCAAATTATTACAATCTCCTGTTTTTCCATTACATGCCTCAACTCAACACCTCGAAAGAATTGTTCCCACTACTACTACTATATTGCTTACAGACTCAACTACTCATCACGAGTCTCCTTCTCTTTGGGACAATCTCTGGCAAAGTGTCCTGCTTCATTACAGCAGAAACATATTACTTCTGACAAGTCTCGAGGTTTCCTTGTGATTATATAGCCTCCTTGGGTCCTTGGCTTCCTTTTTGGGCAACTGCTGAGGTAGTGCCCTGACTCCTTGCACCTATAACAGGTGATATGACTCAGGTCCTTCTTGGAATCCAATCTACTTCTCTTTCTGGATTTTTCCATTCCAATTAGGGCTTCTATTTCCTGTGGGTCATACTCTACTTCCTCTGTCAGGAATTCTACTAGATCCCAATTCAAACAATTCTGGGAGATGTGTCCTTCTTCTCCACATGAATAGCAAGACTTGGTGCAAGGTCTAATTGGTTCTTCTTTGGGTGTGTCCTCTACCTCTTCCTTCATCGTAGGTTCTTCTAAAATTTCCATTAGGGCTCCTTTCATTGCTTCTTTCTTCTGCTGGATGGTTCTTTGTACCATGGGGTAAATGTGACACTGAGCAGGGTACTGGGTAGTCCCTTCACACAAGAAACAAGTGATCTGCCTAGTTGGACATTCTTCAGCTGGGTGACTTCCTTGACAATTAGGGCATTCATCCTTGTGTTCTTTATGGGTGTGTCCTATTTCTCCACAGAGCTTGCATGCACAAGGTTTCTTCATATCACTTCCGCCAGGCTTCAATTTCTGGGACACAAGACGAGACTTTTAGCAGAGTCAACTTAAATTCTTTCCATGTGGTTACTCCTTGCCATCCATTGATGGTTTGGTACATCCTCCACCAAGTAGCAGCACCTCTTTCAAAGCACTGAAGAGCATGTTGGGTCATATCCTTTCCGGCTATAGTGTTATTCTCCATATGACCTTCCATGTTCTGAATCCATTTGTCCGTCTCCAATTGACTCATCGGTCTAGGAAACATGAGTTCATCTCCGTTCATCCTCTATTGGGTCCATGGGTTTGGGGTGGGATAAGAGAGATAGAGAGGGATACACACAATGCAAACAATAGTTTTGAAAAAGATAGGTTTTATTTTTTGGCTGTCGGAAAAACATAAAACAAATGACAGCTCACAATCGTCGCATCTAACCTAGGTTTATAACAGGGGTTTGGTCTTCTAAAGGTCAATAAATCTTAAAATTCGCCAAACTCTTCAAGTCTTGTTTATGTCTCCGATGGCTTCTTCCGATCATGCTTGTCCTTCTCAAGTTCCTCTGCCAGATCTCTGTTGACGCGAAGTCTCTAGTGACATCCTTTAATATTTCTGGAGTTGCGTTCCAAACTTCTGGGTTTCAACAACCTCGACATGAATCATGATCCTACTGTCCTTCAGTTCCTGACGAATCTTTGATGTCTCAAGGTTTTGCTCCTCTAGCTTGGCTACTTTCAGCTTCTGATTCCTGAGTTCTTCATGAATTGCCTCCTTGTCAAATATGACTTCCTAAAGGTCCCTCTAAAATGAATACTCCAGATCCTGGCGATACACAAGCTAAGGTTAAAACTGCATCCTTTGTTGACAGATGCTCCATCAGCCTTCTACCATCCAATCCTTCCATGCATATGCATGCTTAACTCAGCACGGTGACAATAGCATAAGCGGACGATAACATCATGAACATCCATGTTTCTGCTCTTGTCATTTCCATGAGCTATCATTCCATAGTTGATATCTCCTGCCTTAGGGTTTTCTTGACAAAACTTTGAGTTTTATGCTCCATGTTCCGGTCTTTCTCCAACACACCTTGATCTCGGGTATTGACAGCTTCAATAGTCTGACAATTCCATAAGGGTAGCTTTTCCTAGGTCATACCACTCCGGAAATTCTTCAGAGCCTTCACATTCTCCTAGTCTTCGGAGTCTCCAACCGTTGTAGTTTCCATTGTTATAAAGCACGGTAAAATCCTCTTCATTCCAAAGTGGTCTTAGTTGTCCGATATCTTGTACTTCTTGAAGTGGTCTCATTCGTCGTATCTTCCTGTGGTCAAAAGGGGAAAGGGGTATAGTCTCACTATAAGAGAATATTTGAATAAGCTCAGAAGAGAGGAGAGGTAAAAGATCTTTTTGAAAATGAAGTTGTAGAGAAAATCTTTCCTATGGCTTGCCAGTTTCTAGGGGTCACGTCCTACAGTCAACATGTGCTCTGATACCATCTTGTAGCGACCCGACCTCAGATGGTCAAGTCTCTGTGCTTAAGTGTCATCCATTGATCGGTATGCTGACACACACAATACTCGAGGATTTATAACAGAGGTAAATCACATGTATAAAGTAACGTAAATACTATTACCTCAATCCAAATAGCGGAAGTAATAACAAGGTTGTGGATTCCCATCAACACCAACGGCAAAGTTGAGTGTAGAAATCGTAACCCTAACATATCACTTCCTCGTCGTAAGATTCCTGCAACATGAGACGTTGCAGCCACAAAGGGTCAGTACATTGAATGTACTGACAAATTCACACCATAGGATAATGATGAATAATAACTATCACTACATGCATATATGGCTGGTCGAAAAGCTCTATGGTTATAAGGTTTTTGCGAAAAGCCAATTTTTCCCTATAGGAAAGGAATATATTTTATTTACTACAAAGTTGGTTGAAAATTATTGAGAAGGTTCCTCCAACTCAATCCCAATTACAAAGTTAACAACCCAACAGATTAATTAATTAAAGTGTTGAGATCCATATGATAATCCAAGAACCAGATACTCAAGATGTCCATAACCGGGGACACGGCTAATCATGATTAGTTTGTACACTCTGCAGAGGTTTGCGCACTTTTCCCCACAAGACTCGATCTCCTCCATTGGATTTCTCGCACTACATGATGTTTGAGAAACGGATGACCGAGACACAGTCTTTCAGGAGCATTTACTCTCTACTCCGGGCGGACCGGTACACCTACAATCCCCCTACATCTGCTAGTCCACCTCTTTGAGAGCTCACGCAACTTACTCAACTATGCCAGAGCCCATAATGGCTTGTGGCTGCACACGGAAGTTTCTAGCATGAACAATCTTATGATCCCTTTGAGCCTGGGTGGCGGGCCGTAGGATGATCACACAGGTCCTCCGGGATATTCTAGGACAACACTGGATTCTCCAAGTGCCCATAAGCAATCCACCCAGATGTGTATTAAAGTAGCCACCTTAAGTTGAACCATTAAGTAAACAATCTCACATCTGTCATGGAATACACTCAAACCCAATCCACGGCTACGACCATAGCATGGCAACATAAGCATAACGTAATAGTAACTCCCAAGGTTTGAATGCAGGGCAATAAGTTCCTACCTCAGCAACTACTTCCCAATACCCACATGTTATCAATCCGACTCATGCAATGTTTGAGGGTGAAACTAATGCATAAAAACTGGGTATGAAAGGGATATGATCAAAGTGTGAACTTGCCTGTACTGTTGATGAATATGATTCGCACTCATAACTCCTGATAGTTCTACTCGTCACACTCCGGTCAATCTATCGTAGGCAAGCAATAGTAACCACACATAAGCAATCACTCAAAAGAAATCTAAGAAAAGATCTCGGAAAACTTCGAAAACAGCCAAATAACTCTTGCAACAGAAAACAATTTCTAAAAGTACCAAAATTATGTGAATTTGGCATTATCAGAAAGTTTAGGTCAAGAGATTCGATTTGCAAAAAGAATCAACTAAATCGGAGTTATAAAACTCAAGTTATGATCTAGCGAAGTTCAAATACAAATCTGTTTGAATTCAAATTTTAAAACTTTCAAAAACATGTTTAAGTTGCTTTACTGGAAAGAGGGGGTCGTAACGAAGAAGTGGGCGTTGGTTTCGTTGGATTTGGATAAACGATAAAAAGATGTGGTCGTTTGAAGTACAGGGACTAATCTGAAAAAATATATTCACGGATGGGTCCCTGACCGAAAACTGAAATAAAACGAAAAGACTATCGAGCGAACGCTCGCTGTCTAGTTCTAAATAGAGAACGTTCATTGAATAGATCTAACTAGAAAAAAACTAAACCGGGGTTTTAAAGAAAAAACCGAGAAAACCAAGAAATAGCCGATCTAGGGTTCGGTTTTTATACCGGTCCTTGGTGGTTCGGCGGTCCTCGGCGGAAACCAGCGGCGGCGGTTTTCCGGTGGCTCTTCGGCGATGCTGCGGACTCCGGTGAGGCGGGCAGCGGCGATGCGGGCAGCAGCAAGCGGTGCGGGGCGGCGGAGCGCGGCAGCGGCGACGCGAGGCGCGGCAGCGGCGGCGAGCTGCGGTGGCGGCGGCTCTGCGCGTGGAGGCGAGCGGCGGCGAGGCGGCATCGGGGGCCCGGGGCTCGGGGCCCGGCTATTTAAGGAGCCACGGGGGCAAGGTGGCGTGGGGAAGGGGGCACGACGATGAGGAGAGCCCGGATCGGGGACGGCTCCCATGGCGGCGCGGCGGCGTACGGTGGACGGAGTCCGTCGCCAGCTCGGGGACGTCGCGAGGCTGGGCCGGCCCGGTTCGGCGGATTTTTTTTTAAATAAACTTTTTTCTAGAAAAACAAAAATAAGAAAAAACAAAATAAATAAAAAATATTAAATAGGCATATAATATATCAAAAAATTTAGAAAAAGATTTTCTACGACTTGGACATTTTTCTATAGTCAAATAAAATCCACGAAAATTTATATAAATCAAACAGTGCTACTGCTCTAATAAAATCCAATAAAAATCATTTTTAAAATCCAAATTAATTCAAATTTATTCTCTCTAATTTTCTGATGTAGAGAATCATTTTACCCTAATTTCTGTATATTTAATTTTTTTTGAAGAAAAATAATTTGAATAAAACCCAAATAACTCCAAATTGAAAAATAATTTCAAAGGGACTTTGAATTTGATTCTTTGAAACTTCCAACTCATATTTCTATGTTTTGAAGAAGTCATTTTATCTTCTCTCGTGAAAATCATTGAGTTGCTTAAAGTTTCTAAATTTGAAATATTTCCAAATGAAATTCAAATCTTTTCGAAACCCTTTTCATTTATTTAATTGGAAGAAGTCATGTCATCTTCTCTCGAGGGTTTTGGTGGAGAAAAGAATTTGAATTCATGGAGATCATAAAATGCAAAAAAGGAAATTTTGGGAAAGTCCTTTTATTCCCTCTCATTTAACTTTCAAAAAGTTTCGAATTTCACTCAATTCCACACAATCAATCAAATCTATCTATTTATAATAACATTCCAAAATTTAGAATTTTGGGATGTTACAAACCTACCACCCTTAAAATGAATCTCGTCCTCGAGATTCGGAGAGGCTAGCAAGAAATAGGTTAGGTTTTGGGGGTCTTCTCAAAATCCATTGATCGTCACAGGGGGTCTGGGGTGCTACCACCCTTAGAAACATGGTTACGGTTCCAACAAAACTTATATACTCCATCCTTAGTGTTGACAGTATCGGTCTTCTCAAATCCTCGAGAAAATCCCTTCTCTGGGCTCTTCCGGTAGTGCCATAACCTTTACCGCAATACTTCTGTCCTTTCATCTTGGTAAGGTTCTTCCATTACTAGGTCTTCTTAGCTGACGGTCTGGCACCGATACTAGTCAACTATCGATATCTTAGCAGCGAGCAGTGCTGGGGGGCGGAGCGCGGCAGCGGCGGCGATCTGCGGCGGCGACGGCGGCGGCTCTGCGCGTGGAGGCGAGCGGCGGCGAGGCGGCGTTGGGGGCCCGGGGCCCGGCTATTTAAGGGGCCAGGGGGGCAAGGTGGCGTGGGGAAGGGGGCACGACGACGAGGAGAGCCCAGATCGGGGACGGCTCCCATGGCGGTGCGGCGGCGTACGGCGGACGGAGTTGATGACCCAAAAGTATAGGGGATCTATCGTAGTCCTTTCGATAAGTAAGAGTGTCGAACCCAACGAGGAGCAGAAGGAAATGATAAGCGATTTTCAGCAAGGTATTCTCTGCAAGCACTAAAATTATAGGTAACAGATAGTTTTGTGATAAGATAATTTGTAACGATCAACAAGTAACAAAAGTAAATAAAGTGCAACAAGGTGGCCCAATCCTTTTTATAGCAAAGGACAAGCCTGGAAAAACTCTTATATAGAGAAAAGCGCTCCCGAGGACACATGGGAATTATCGTCAAGCTAGTTTTCATCACGTTCATATGATTCGCGTTCGGTACTTTGATAATTTGATATGTGGGTGGACCGGTGCTTGGGTGTTGTCCTTACTTGGACAAGCATCCCACTTATGATTAAACCCTATTGCAAGCATCCGCAACTACAAACGAAGTATTAAGGTAAACCTAACCATAGCATGAAACATATGGATCCAAAGCAGCCCCTTACGAAGCAACGCATAAACTAGGGTTTAAGCTTCTGTCACTCTAGCAACCCATCATCTACTTATTACTTCCCAATGCCTTCCTCTAGGCCCAAATAATGGTGAAGTGTCATGTAGTCGACGTTCACATAACACCACTAGAGGAGAGACAACATACATCTCATCAAAATATCGAACGAATACCAAATTCACATGACTACTAGTAGCAAGACTTCTCCCATGTCCTCAGGAACAAATGTAACTACTCACAAAGCATATTCATGTTCATAATCAGAGGGGTATTAATATGCATATAGGATCTGAACATATGATCTTCCACCAAATAAACCAACTAGCATCAACTACAAGGAGTAATCAACACTACTGGCAACCTACAAGTACCAATCCCAGACTTAGAGACAAGAATTGGATACAAGAGATGAACTAGGGTTTGAGAGGAGATGGTGCTGGTGAAGATGTTGATGGAGATTGGCCCCCTCCCGATGAGAGGAGCGTTGGTGATGACGATGGCGATGATTTCCCCCTCCCGGAGGAAGTGTCCCCGGTAGAACAGCTCTGCCGCAGCCCTAGATTGGTTCCGCCAAGGTTTCGCCTTGTGGCGGCGGAGTCTCGTCCCAAAAGCTTGCTTATGATTTTTCTTCAAACGAAAGACTTCATATAGTAGAAGATGGGCACCGGAGGGCCAACAGGGGGCCCATGAGGCAGGGGGCGAGCCAAGGGGGGTAGGGCGCGCCCCCCACCCTCATGGCCAGGGTGTGGGCCCCCTCTGGTATTTCTTCCGCTCAGTATTTTTTATTATTTCCAAAAATAACTTTTGTGGAGTTTCAGGACTTTTGAAGTTGTGCAGAATAGGTATCTAATATTTGCTCCTTTTCCAGCCTAGAATTCCAGCTGTCGGCATTCTCCCTCCTTATGTAAACCTTGTAAAATAAGAGAGGATATGCATAAGTATTGTGACATAATGTGTAATAACTGCCCATAATGCAATGAATATCGATATAAAAGCATGATGCAAAATGGACGTATCAACTCCCCCAAGCGTAGACCTCGCTTGTCCTCAAGCGAAAGTCGATAACTATAAATATGTCCACATGTTTAGAGGTAGAGGTGTCGATAAAATAAAATACGGACATTAGGGTGAAAGTGCGTTATATCGACTAGAGGGGGGTGAATAGGCGATTTTTTATGAATTCTTCACTGAGGAATTTGCTAGTGAGGAAATTCCTCAGCGAAGAACTACTTGCAGCGGAATAAGTACTCAAAAGTATGCATAGCAGAACACAAGCATGGTCATCATGATGAAATGAAGACAAGCACAGAGTACAGAATGCGTAAACACAGGATAACATAGGATGAAGACAAACAGACTGAAGAAATTGAACTGAGGAAATTGAGAAAGTCTTCAGTCAAAGTCTTCAAACACACATATGAATAAATGCACAACACAGTTATGAGGAAATGAAAGAGTTGAGGAAATAGAACCAGTAGGCTTGGTGAAGATAATGATTTGGTAGACCAGTTCCAACTGATGTCCCAGTTGTACATCGTGTTGGAGCGGCTAGGTATTTAAACCTGAGGACACACAGTCCCGGACACACAGTCCTCACCGTATTCTCCTTGAGCTAAGGTCACACAGACCTCGCCCAATCACTCGTGGTAAGTCTTCAGGTGACTTCTGAACCTTCACAAACTCGGTCACTCGGTGATCCACAATTTCCTCTTGGATGCTCTAGACCATGACGCCTAACCGTCTGGAAGAAGCACAGTCTTCAAAAGTAACAAGCGTCGGATCCACGCAGGATCAATCTCTTCAGTGATGCTCAATCACTTTGGGTTTGTAGGTGTTTGGGTTTGGGTTTTCCTCACTTGATGATTTTTGCTCAAAGTCCTCGGAGGATGGGATGCTCTCAAATGAAAAGTGTCAGTTTCTCTCGGAGCAGCCAACCAGCTAGTGGTTGTAAGGGGGCGGCTATTTATAGCCTAGGGAGCAGCCCGTCATGATAAGACATAAATGCCCTTCAATGATATGATTGTTAGGTGGATAAGATATTTTGGGACAGCTGGCGCGTAGCACAGCAACGGTCGGAAATTTGAGTATCAAATTCCTCAGGGCTATCATGTCCCTCACTGTGTAGGCAATTCGCACTGGCAAAGTCCTAACTCCTCAGTCAGAACAAATTCCTCAGAGACCAGAAGAACTTCGTCTCTGTCACTGAAGAATATGACTGAACTGTATGAGATTTCCAAAGGCTTCACTCGAAGGGATTGGTTGGTGTAGGATTTTGAGTTGAGCATCACTTGGAAATTTTTCCTTAGTATTTCCTCGACCCCCTTTAACAGTACGGTGTTTCCTATGACTCAAGAAATAGAAAATGAAACTACGAAAACAAAAGTCTTCACGCTTCATGTTCCTCAAATGAATACCAAGTCTTCAAGGTCACACCAATTTCTTCACTTTCAAGGTCTTCAGAAATCCAAAGTCTTCAGTCGAAGAACTTCATTTTTAGGGGTCGACTTTCTCTGTAAATATCAAACTCCTCTATAGACATGTGTACACTCATAAACACATTAGTTCCTTAACCTATAAGTCTTCAATACACCAAAATCACTAAGGGGCACTAGATGCACTTACAATCTCCCCCTTTTTGGTGATTGATGACAATATAGGTTAAGTTTTCAACGGGGATAAACATATGAAGTGTAAATACTGATATTGAGGAATTTGATTGCAAGATATAGAAGAACTCCCCCTAAGGATGTGCATAGTGAGGAATTTGCTTTTGAAGCAATGCACACTTGAAGAGTTGAATCATGGAGATCTCCCCCTATATCTTGTAAATTCATACACGCATTTGACATAATATATGAAGAATTTGAAATGCATGAGGAAATATGGTGACTGATGTAATTCAGCATGCGTGCAATAACATTAACGAGGAATAAGCATGCAGAAGAAATAGCAAAAGTATCAGGCCACCATAGAGTTTAAGTTTACAACTCGATCCAACAAAGTCATCAGAAGAACGAGAGTTGTAACTTAGAAAAAAAACGCCCATATAAGATAGACCCGCTTGAAGACTAACTCAAATTTCTCCCCCTTTGTCATCGAATGACCAAAAGGTTCGAAAATGAGGACTAACGCCCTGAAGAATATCAAGTTGATGAAGGAGCGTCAGCGTTGTTGGGGTCGTTTGTTGTAGTAGGGCCTGCCGCAGTGTCGTCCAAGTCTTCATGTTCATCGGTGTCGCGCGATGAAGAATAGGAGTTGGCCAGCAAGGAAGGAACCTTGATCTTCTTGTATTTCTTCGGTGGAGGTGTAGACCAGTCAAAGTCCTCCTTGAGACCCATTTTCTTCAGATCTTCTGTGCTATAAATGTGCGACAAAACAGCCCAGGTGCGGTTGAGGGTTTCATGAAGGTAGTAATGGTTTTTCTTCACTGCATTGTGGGTAGCGGTCATGTTGTGAAGAATTGAACCAAACTGATGCTTGACCCATTTGTGATTGCAATCAACCTTCTGGTGAAGACTGAGGAGAAGCTCACGGTCAGTCATCACCCTGGGAGTTGTTCCTTGAGGATTTGTCTTGGTTGCGTTGGCGGCAGAGTCATGGGTGGCAGAGTCATCATTGGTGGAGTAGGATGCAGCCTTGCAAAATTGACCATCCAATGGACGAATGCCTTCATCAATAACAGCAGTAGCCTTGCCCTTTTCATCAGCTGAGGAAAATGTCCATTTGAGGACTTCAATCGGGGGCAAGTAGCTGCAATGGTTCAGTGTATCATCTTTGTAGTTGAGTGAAGACCTTGTTCTGATGAATCTCATAATCCATGGAGCATAAGGCTTCAACTCAAATGGTGACATTGCGACATTGGCCAGAGTCCTCATGAAGAAATCATGGAAGTTGACGGGAACGCCATGAATGATATTGAAAAGCAGATTCTTCATGATGCCAACAACTTCTTCTTCATCCGAGTCGTGGCCCTTGATAGGACTCAATGTCTTCGTCAGAATGCGATAGACAGTCCGAGGCACATATAACAATTCCTTCACAAGGAATTTAGTTCTTGGGGCCTGACCTGGCTTCATGGCTTCATCAGCACTTGCATATAGTGATCTGTAAGCTCAGGTTCACTGTAGACGCAACAAGCAGCTTCAAGGGGAGGACTGAGAGGCAAAGCACGAAGCAATTCAGTAGCTGGTGCCTTGTAGTGAGTATTTTCAGACATCCAGTCCAGCACCCATGAATTCACATCTGCAGAGTCTCCGGTGATGTGCAGAGTTGCATAAAATTGAAGAATGAGCTCTTCATTCCAATCACATATATCAGTGCAGAAATTTAACAGTCCAGCGTCATAAAGAACACTGAGGACTGGCACGAAGCACGGCAGAGATTCCATATCCACGTGAGGAATGTGCTCATGATCGAAGACTTTGTCTTTGTTGAACAGCACTGAGGAATAAAAATTTGCCTGGCTGGCAGTCCAGAAACGCCTCTTCCTAATGCGAGCAGAGTCATAGGGATTGTAATCAATGAAGAATACGTGCTCGCCGAAGAAATCATCAGCCTTGAATTTTTGCTTCCTTGAGAATGGATCCTTTGACTTGGGCAGAGGAGTGTCAGTGAGTTGCATCACAACCTCAGGAATCGCAATCTCAGGTTCTTTAGGCTGAGGAATTTCCGGTTCCTCTTCAGTGGCAGCCTGGTTCTTCAATTCTTCATTTTCATTTTCTTCAGCACTAGCGGCTGGAATGTCTTCATGAGCTTCATCAGATCCCATTTGAACTGTAGTTGCTGGGGACTGAGGAATTTGTTGCAATGGTGTGAAGAGTGGAGAGTTGGGGTGCTGACTTTCCCAGAAGTCATCATTCATCACTGGTGTGGTATAGCCAATGTCCACGTCTTCATCTTCCATTTATTCAACGCCAGCCTCTTCAGTAGTAAACTGAGGCATAGGCGGGGAAACTGTGGGGGTTGAAGGGATTTTATCCACTTCAATTTCTTCATCCATCTGCTCTGACGAAGCAGCAGAAGGATTTTCTTCATCAGATCCGCTAGGGATCACATATTCTTCATCAAAAGGGACGATTTCCTTTGATGGCATGGAGGAAACAGGAACAACATCAATTGGATTAGCAAATGAGCTTGTCAATTTCTTCATCTTCTTCGGTGCTGAAGAATCTGAAGGAGCTGATGCTTTTCTTTTCTTCACTGCTGCACGCTTTGCAGCCTTGGTCTTCTTCATATCTGATGCAGATGGAAGGATTGGAGTTGGAGTAGGCGCAGGAGGAGTAGAGGAATGTGGTTGATTTTCTTCAGACACAACTGATGCAGTTGCCCTGACCTCTTCATTTTCTTCAGGCTCACCACTAGTGGATGCCCTGGCAATTTCATCAGCGGCTGGAATGCAGTCATCAGCCCTGGAACTCATATTTTCTTCAGCAACCTGATTGTCATCAGCGGTGCTGGCATGTTCTTCAGTTGGCTGAGCAGATGCTTCAGTCTGAGGATTTTCTTGTTGCGATGGGGCTGCAACATTTGAGGTGAACATCTTAGTCAGTTTAACAAACCTGACCTTGGCTCCTTTCCAATCAGCATAGTAAGCATTGAAATCATTGCTGAGGACTTTGATTTCAGACTGGATCTTCACAAGTTCATCAGTTGTCATAGAGACAATGTTGTTCTTCAAGAATTTCTCCTTCCTGTACTGCGCTTTCTTGAGCTGCCTGGCCTTCTCAAATTTCCAGTTCTCTTCTTAGATGAAGGCAGTCGGCATATGACTCTGGCCAGGAGTCAGCTTGAAATCAGGCATAGGAGTGTTTGGGTCCTTGTGCCAGAGATCAATGTAGTCGAGGATCAACTTTGGATCCAAAAGCATAGGCACATTTGTGCCCTTGGCTCTATCGGCCCTGACTTGCCTATCTCTGATGATTTCAGCAAGTTCTTCATCACCAGCTTCGTCTTCTTCAGACGACACTTGGAAGGCGACCTGCTTCTTGTGAGGACTTGGGCGAGAGCCTCGTCCAGCAGTGGTCTTTGTCTTCAGCAGAGAGGGTCCTGTTGAAGAATTTCATGCAGCTAAGGAACTAGCTGAAGCTCCTGAGGCAATAGAGATGCCTGTAGTCCTTTGGCACGTGGCAAGATGCACAGGTGCTGAGGATTTGGTCGGAGCAGCTGAGGACTTTGGAGGAGCAGGAGCAGCGTGAGGAATTGGCCGTGAGGGCTTAGCTGAGGAACTTGGCCGTGAGGGCATTGAAGAAGAAGCACTTGGCTTATGCGCAGGCTTCTTTGCCATGGATTTCTTCGGCCTTACAAAGGCCTCAGTAGCAGCAGCAGGAGAGTCTTCGTTGAATTTCCTCACTGCATCTTTTGCCTGTTTGGCCAGCTTGGCCTGGCGCTTGGCCCATTCTTCAGGATAATCTTCACCATGCTTGAGGCTGGTGAGATCAACTTCTTGGCCAGGTGCCAACGGAGGTCTTGAGCATGGAGGATTGAGTGCGAATTTCTTCATGTACTTGGGAGTCACATACCTGTACTCCCTCCACTCTCTTGCCCATCTCCTCTCTATCTTCTGAATGCGCACCTTGCGCTGATTTTTATCTTCCTCAGGGGGTGTGCAGTACCCAGCGGAGATGTCCTCAGGGATTTCAAATGCAGTGTTGATCTCAGGCCTCTTTCCTCCTTTCTGTGGCTTCTTTCCATCAGCCATTTTCTTCAGATGAGGAATTTGAACAATTGAATTCTCTGAAGAAGTATGCAATCTTTCTTCGAGGAACGCTGCAAATGAGTTAAGTTGATGAGAACCTAGTGATTCAGCAGCGGACATGAGTACCTGTGAACAGAGTATAGTTGCGAGGAATTTGGAGAGGTCATATGCGTTCTCAGAAGGTTTTTCAAAAAGAACAATTTTGAGGAATTTGACCAGATGAGTTTTGAAGAATTTCACTAAGCGTTCTTTGTCTTAGGTTCCAGAGTTGTATAGATCGAAGATCCACACAATTGAGGAATCTTAAAGAAAAATTATTGCTTAGAGAAACGAATCAAGAACAAATGGCATGTGAGGTGTTTAGTGTGTGAAGAATTTGAAGAATAAACACCTTTGAAGATTTTGTAGAAATCATTTGAATCAAAGAGGGTAGTAAAAGTAACTTTTAATTACCCTGGACGAAGAACACGACGAACTGTGAGGTAGAGATGAGAAGTTCGTCTGTGCAGATCTTCCACGCCCTAACTTGGCGGAGTAAGACGGCTACGGCGGCGGCGGAGTGAAAATTTCCGCGGCCGGCGTGAGTACATCGACGAGGTCAAGGCAGTGAAGCTCTTCCTCACCAGCGACGATGAAGTAGCGGCGGCGCTAGGGTTTGAGAAGCTCGAGCTGGAGAGAGGTCGAGCGGAGTAAAGGAAGTGAGGAAAGGGAGAGGGGGTATTTATAGCCACGGTGAAAAACTGTTCGCCCGAAGAAATTGGACGAACGTGCCCCTGACCCTTCTCATTCGCTTGACATGTGTCACCCACGTACTGAGAAGTGGAGATCGTGGGTGAATAGATAAGTATTTCATGGGGTGCGGAACGGTTTGAGCGGCAAAGCCGAAAATTTGGATAAGATAAGTTAAAAGTTCCGTTCGCAAATTCTTCAGCTGACAAGGACATAGTGAAGATTTTGAACGAGTTTCAAATAGAACGCACATGAAGAATTTGTGAATAGATTGGGTTGAGTATAGCATAGAGGGGGAAGGGTCCGATCACATTCACTTAGTAGAAAAACCAACTTGAAGAATTTGCCATAATTGAATGCTCTAGAGGACATAAACTCATATATATATATATATATATATATATATATATATATATATATATATAGCCAATGAAGAAAAACGACGGAAACATTGAAGACAATGCAAAGTTGAAGAACATGAACAACTGAGGAATTTCAAAACTGAGGAAAAACTCAAATTGAAGATTTTCAACTTTTGGTGGTGGCGTGACCCACCGTATAAGAATGATGATTTCAGACACCACGTACAATTGTTGTAGGGCTCTGAGAATCAAATTCTTCATTAATTTCTTCACACTTAGAGTGTTATTCTTCATTGATTGAAGAAAAACGTTTCTTCATGTGTTGCACATCTAAGTCATCAATTTTCCATAAGTGTTAGGATGAGTGTCCTTTTCAAAGAACATTCGAAGATTCTAAGATATTTAGCTCACACCACAACTTGCTAAATTTCTTCTCATCCAAGGGCTTTGTGAAGATATCGGCTAGATGTTCTTCAGTCTTCACATGATCAATAGAAATGTCGCCCTTCAACACATGATTGCGAAGAAAATGATGACAAATCTGAATGTGCTTTATCTTCGAGTGCTGAACTGGGTTGTGAGCAATCTGGATGGCACTCTCATTGTCACAGAAGAGAGGCACATTCTTCACGTTGACGCCGTAGTCCTTGAGAGTTTGCTTCATCCATAGCAATTGAGCACAGCAAGAACCAGCAGCAATGTACTCAGCTTCAGCAGTAGACAATGATACGCAATTCTGTTTCTTCGAGGACCAACAGACCAAAGATCGTCCGAGGAAATGACATGTACCAGATGTTGACTTGCGGTCCACACGATCACCAGCATAGTCAGAGTCAGAATATCCAATGAGATCAAAAGCCGAGCCCTTGGGGTACCATAATCCAAGTGTTGGTGTGTGAGCTAGATATCGAAGAATATGCTTCACACCCTTATGGTGTGATTCCTTCGGTGTAGCTTGAAATCGGGCACACATGCAAACACTAAGCATAATATCTGGCCTAGATGCACATAAATATAATAAAGAACCAATCATGGAGCGGTATACCTTTTGGTCAAAGTCAATACCATTTTCATCAGTGCACAGATGGCCATTTGTGGGCATCGGAATTTTGACGCCTTTGCAATCTTGCATGCCGAATTTCCTCAGTACATCCTTGAGGTATTTCTCCTGATATATGAATTTGCCATTGCGCTATTGACGAATTTGAAGACCTAAGAAGAATTTCAACTCTCCCATCATAGACATTTGATGTTCTTCACTCATCATATAGGCAAATTCATCACTATAACGTTGGTCAGTACAGCCAAAGATAATATCATCAACATATATTTGGCACACAGACAATTCACCATCATAAGATTTAGTGAAAAGAGTAGGGTCGAGTGAACCGGGTTTGAAGCCTTTCTTCAGGAGGAATTCCTTCGAAGTATCATACCATGCCCGAGGGGCCTGCTTGAGGCCATAGAGGGCCTTATTGAGTCTGAAGACTTTGTCAGGATGCTTTGGATCTTCAAAACCTGGTGCTTCAATGTCATCGATGATCTTTTCAACTTGCACTTCTTTTGCAACGCGAGGATGAGTTGGTTGTCGTCGAGGAATTTGATCAGCATTTTCTTCAGCACCATTTTCTTCAGCATTTTCTTCAGGTGCATTAGCTCGACGTTCTTCATGTTCTGGAATGAATTCTTCAGCAGATTCTTCGGTAGGAATGACATCCTCAGTAGCCTTGAACTTGATAGTTTCCTCAGGTGCTGGTTCATCTATCACAGAGGGTAGGTGCTCTCTTTGCGAGCCATTAGTTTCATCGAACCGCACATCTACAGTTTCAACAACCTTGTGAAGAACGTTGTTGAAGACTCTGTAGGTGTGCGAGTCCTTTCCGTAACCAAGCATAAAACCTTCATGTGCTTTCGGTGCAAATTTAGCATTGTGATGAGGATCTCTAATCCAACATTTAGCACTGAAGACTTTGAAATAACTCACATTGGGTTTCTTGTCAGTGAGGAGTTCATAGGCAGTCTTCTTGAAGAATTTGTGAAGATATACCCTGTTGATGATGTGGCAAGCAGTATAAATTGCCTCAATCCAGAAGTGACGAGGCGTCTTGTACTCATCAAGCATAGTGCGAGCCATCTCAACTAGAGTTCTGTTCTTGCGCTCCACGACGCCATTCTACTAAGGAGTGTAAGGAGCAGATAACTCATGAGTAATACCAAGTTCATCAAGATAGTCATCAAGACCAGAATTCTTGAACTCAGTTCCATTGTCACTTCTGATGTGCTTGATCTTCACACCAAAGTTGGTTGAAGCCCTCGAGGAAAATCGTTTGAAGACTTCCTGCACTTCATGTTTGTAAGTAACAATGTGTACCCATGTGTATTGAGAGTAATCATCACCAATAACAAAGCCATAGAGAGATGCGTCATTTGTGACTGCTGAGTAATGGTTAGGACCGAAGAGATCCATATGAAGTAATTCAAATGGTCGAGTAGTGGTCATGATAGTCTTCGCTGGATGCTTAGCCTTGGTCATCTTTCCAGCTTCACAAGCTCCACACAAGTGATCCTTGAGGAATTTGACATTCTCAATGCCAATGACATGCTTCTTCTTCGCAAGCGTGTGCAAATTCCTCATGTCTGCATGACCAAGTCGTCGATGCCATAGCCAGCCTTTTGAAGCTTTTGCAAGTAGGCACATGGCTGGTTGTGGTCCTGTAGAGAAATCAACAATATACAAGTCTCCTCTCCTAAAGCCTTCGAAGACTTTGGAATTGTCAGCTTCCATAACCACAACACAACGATACTTGCCAAAGACAACAACCATATCAAGATCACAAAGCATTGAGACAGACATGAGGTTGTATCCTAAGGACTCGACAAGCATGACTTTGTCCATGTGTCGATCCTTTGTGATCGCAACCTTACCTAGACCCAATACCTGAATTTTGCCTTTGTCAGCGAAGATGATATGCTTCAGACGCGATGGTGATAAGGGAGCATCCATCAATAGATTCTTGTCACCAGTCATGTGATTTGTACATCCACTATCGAGGACCCACTCAGTGGCTTTGGGTTGATCATCCTGCAGATGAATTAGTGCAGCTTACGAACTTCATATACTTCATCAGTGAAGAATATGACATCACATTTCATCAGACCAATTTCATCAAGCAATGCAATAGTTCATTTCTTCAACAGTATGAGGACGTGAGAAATGAAAGTTCATTTCTTCATGATTAGCCTGCGTCCTTTCAGGCACTTTTCAGGTCTCCAGCAAATTCTTTAGACGTTAAAGTACGTCTGGAGACCTAACCCTGCATAAAAGATTAGTTCTTTTTCTTCACCACCCACATCTGAAGGGGTGGCAAAGAGTTCATCACTCTGCGAGCTCCATATGAGAAAGGTGGCATAGAAGCCAATCCATGTCGTTTCACATAAGAGGAGTTAGGGTAAGTATATGAATAAGCAGAGAAATTCTTCGAGGACTTATGAACATATGATTAGAAGAATAATGCTCATATTCATAGCCCTTAGCTCTTCCCTGCGAAACAGAGTTGTTAGCACGATGATGTTCATATGAGGACTTTGATCCTTTTGAGGAATATGATCCACGTGAGTAATTCGATCCGTATGAGGACTTGAATCCATATGAAGAGTTTGGTCCATATGAAGAATTTGATTTGGGGTTCCTATTCTTCACAGGCGATGTCATGAGGACATTCACCTGAAGACTTTCAAGGCACCTTTTGGGAACCCAGATTTTCTTCATAGGAGAACCGTTCCTGCAGTTAGTGCCAACATATCTAGCAAATACTTCACCATTCTGATTTTTGAACAGTTTATAGTTGGAGTCAAATGACTCATCAGAAGAATGAGAAGATTCACATGTAAAGCCAGACAGATTGGATGGATCAACTGGAGGTCCCTTTGCAGCAACCCATGAGGTTTTGGGGTACTGCTCAGGCTTCCAATATGTACCATCAGCTTTGATTTTCCTCTCAAAGACAATACCCTCTTTCCTAGGGTTCCTGTTGAGGATCTGCTTTTTAAGCACATCACAAAGAGTCTGATGCCCTTTGAGGCTTTTCTACATGCCTGTCATGTACAATTCCTTCAGCCCTGCATCGTCAGTGATACTAGCAATGTCCTCAGATGAGGAATTAGTGATAGCAGAGACAGTTGAAGAATTTGTAGCATTAGAAGCATTTGAACATTCAGGTGAAGAATTAGCAGATTCACGTTCAATGCATTTCAAAAATGGAGGAACAAATTCTTCCTGAGCAGCGCTGATTTGTTGAGCAAGTAATGAATCGCGCTCCTTCTGAAGATCTTCATAACTCACTCTTAGCTTCTCAAGATCTTGCTTTCTTTGAAGAAATTCATAAGAAAGCTTCTCATGATCAGATAAGAGAGTGTTATGATGACCTTGAAGGTTGTCAAACCTAGTCTGAAGTCTTTGAAGATTTTCAGTCAAGGTTTTAGTGCGATCCATTTCTTCACCCAACATATCATCACTTTTGTCTAGCATGTTTTGAACCTTTTCAAAAGCCCTTTGTTGTTTCACAGCAATCTTAGCAAGTTTAGAGTAGCTGGGCCTGAGGTTTTCATCAGATTCATTCTCACTAGATTTAGAGGAGGTATATTTGAGTACCTTGGCACCCTTTGCCACGAAGCAATAGGTGGGAGCGTAGTCATCATTGCCTTCATAACCCTTGTTGGTGAAGCCATTTTCTTCAGAGTTGAAGATAGACTTGCTGACGAATGCAGTAGCGAGGGCTAGACTCGCTACTCCAGACTCGGACTCCTCAGATTCCTCCTCTGCCTCATGTTCCTCAGATTCAGCTTCAGAGTCCATTTCCTTGCCAATGAATGCCCGAGCCTTCTTGGAGCTGCTCTTCTTGTGAGATGAAGACTTTGAGGATTTTGATGATGAAGATTTTGAGGATTTCTTCTTTTTCTTCACATCATCAGAACTGTAATCCTTGTATTTCTTCTTCTTTGATTCATTTTCCCACTGAGGACAATCTTGAATGTAGTGTCCAGGTTTCTTGCACTTGTGACAAAGCCTCTTCTTGTAGTCACTGGATGAGGAATCATTGTTCCTTGAGGGTCTTCCAAAGCGACCACGTCTTGAGAATTTCTAGAATTTCTTCACGAGCAATGCTAGTTCATGGCTCAGTTCTTCAGGATCACCAAGGCTGCTGCCAGAGTCTTCATCTTCAGACTCAGAAACTGCCTTGGCCTTCAGTGCACACGATTTGCCATAGCTCGAACCATAGAGATCTCTCTTTTCAGCAAGCTGGAACTCATGAGTATTTAGCCTCTCGACGATATCAGCGGGATCAAGTGACTTGTAATCAACACGCACTTGTATCATCAATGCCAGAGTATCAAATGAGGAATCAAGCGATCTCAGCAGTTTATTCACCACCTCATGGTCGATGATGTCACTGGCACCAAGTGCTTGAAGCTCATTTGAGATGTCAGTGAGGCGATCGAATGTTTGTCGAACATTTTCATTGTCGAGTCTTTTGAAGCGGTTGAAGAGATTGCGAAGAACATCAACTCGAGAGTCACGCTGTGTTGAGACTCCTTCATTCACTTTGGACAACCTATCCCAGATAAGCTTAGCAGTTTCCAAAGCACTCACTCTTCCATACTGTCCTTTGCTCAGATGGCCACATATGATATTCTTCGCTTGAGAATCGAGTTGCTTGAATCTCTTCACATCAGTAGCGTTCGGTGAGGGTGAGACAGAGGGAACACCATTTTCCACAACATGCCAGATATCGTTATCAATTGCCTCAAGATGCATTCACATCTTATTCTTCCAGTAGGGGTAGTCCGTCCCATCGAAAGTAGGACACCCAGCAGAGACCTTGATCATACCTGCGGTCGACATAACTAAAACTCCAGGCGGTTAAACCAAAATAACACAGAACAAGGGAGTACCTTGCTCTGATACCAATTGAAAGTGCGTTATATCGACTAGAGGGGGGTGAATAGGCGATTTTTATGAATTCTTCACTGAGGAATTTGCCAGTGAGGAAATTCCTTAGCGAAGAACTACTTGCAGCGGAATAAGTACTAAAAAGTATGCATAGCAGAACACAAGCATGGTCATCATGATGAAATGAAGACAAGCACAGAGTACAGAATGCCTAAACACAGGATAACACAGGATGAAGACAAACAGACTGAAGAAATTGAACTGAGGAAATTGAGAAAGTCTTCAGTCAAAGTCTTCAAACACAGATATGAATAAATGCACAACACAGTTATGAGGAAATGAAAGAGTTGAGGAAATAGAACCAGTAGGCTTGGTGAAGACAATGATTTGGTAGACCAGTTCCAACTGCTGTCTCAGTTGTACATCTGGTTGGAGCGGCTAGGTATTTAAACTTGAGGACACACAGTCCCGGACACACAGTCCTCACCGTATTCTCCTTAAGCTAAGGTCACACAGACCTCGCCCAATCACTCATGGTAAGTCTTCAGGTGACTTCCGAAACTTCACAAACTCGGTCACTCGGCGATCCACAATTTCCTCTTGGATGCTCTAGACCATGACGCCTAACCGTCTGGAAGAAGCACAGTCTTCAAAGGTAACAAGCGTCGGATCCACGCAGGATCAATCTCTTCAGTGATGCTCAATCACTTTGGGTTTGTAGGTGTTTGGGTTTGGGTTTTCCTCACTTGATGATTTTCGCTCAAAGTCCTCGGAGGATGGGATGCTCTCAAATGACAGGTGTCAGTTTCTCTTGGAGCAGCCAACCAGCTAGTGGTTGTAGGGGGGCGGCTATTTATAGCCTAGGGAGCAGCCCGTCATGATAAGACATAAATGCCCTTCAATGATATGACCGTTAGGTGGATAAGATATTTTGGGACAGCTGGCGCGTAGCACAGCAACGGTCGGAAATTTGAGTATCAAATTCCTCAGGGCTATCATGTTCCTCACTGTGTAGGCAATTCGCACTGGCGAATTCCTAAATCCTCAGTCAGAACAAATTCCTCAGAGACCAGAAGAACTTTGTCTCTGTCACTGAAGAATATGACTGAACTGTATGAGATTTCCAAAGGCTTCACTCGAAGGGATTGGTTGCTGTAGGATTTTGAGTTGAGCATCACTTGGAAATTTTTCCTTAGTATTTCCTCGACCCCCTTTAATAGTATGGTGTTTCCTATGATTCAAGAAATAGAAAATGTAACTACGAAAACAAAAGTCTTCACGCTTCATGTTCCTCAAATGAATACCAAGTCTTCAAGGTCACACCAATTTCTTCACTTTCAAGGTCTTCAGAAAGTCTTCAGAAATCCAAAGTCTTCAGTCGAAGAACTTCATTTTTAGGGGTCGACTTTCTCTGTAAATATCAAACTCCTCATAGACTTATAGACCTGTGTACACTCATAAACACATTAGTTCCTTAACCTATAAGTCTTCAATACACCAAAATCACTAAGGGGAACTAGATGCACTTACAGAGGGCATCATGATTAATCTTGTAATAGCAACATATATGGATATTGTCATATGATTTCTTATGCTCAAGTAATAATCTATTCACAATGCAAAGTATGAATCAGAAACTTCATTGAGAACTAACAAACTATAATCTCAGTCACTGAGGCAACTGCAATTTATCATAACATCAGAAAGAGTCTATGTTAGAGCTTTTTAGCAAGTCCGCATACTCAACTATCATTTAGTGTTTCACAATTGCTAACACTCACGCAATACTTGTGGTTACGGAGTTTTAATCGGACACAGAGAAAGATAGGGGCTTATAGTTTCGCCTCCCAACCTTTTACCTCTAGGGTAATGTCAACAATAATAGTTCATGCTAACTTACATCCAATTAGATATATGTATCAGGATCTTTCCAACACACTGTGCTTGCCAAATGATAAAATGTAAAAAGGAAAGGTGAAGATCACCATGACTCTTGCATAAGGTAGAAGATAATAATAAAAGATAGGCCCTTCACAGAGGGAAGCAGAGGTTGCCATGCGCTTTCAGGTTTGGATGCACAAAATCTTAATGCGAAAGAACGTCACTTTATATTGCCACTTGTGATATGGACCTTTATTATGCAGTCCGTAGCTTTTATTTCTTCCACATCACAAGATTGTATAAAGCTTATTTCCTCCACACTAATCAATCATACATATTTAGAGAGCAATTTTTATTGCTTGCACCGATGACAACTTACTTGAAGGATCTTACTCAATCCATAGGTAGATATGGTGGACTCTCATGGCAAACCTGGGTTTAAGGGTATTTGGATGCATAAGTAGTATCTCTACTTGGTGCAAAGAATTTGGCTAGCATGAGGGAGAAAGGCAAACTCAACATGTTGGATGATCCATGACAATATACTTTATCTCAGATATAAGAAAACATAACCTATTATGTTGTCTTCCTTGTCCAACATCAACTCTTTAGCGTGTCATATTTTAATGAGTGCTCCCAATCATAAAAGATGTCCAAGATAGTATATTTATATGTGAAACCTCTCTTTCTTGATTACTTCCTATTAATTGCAACGATGACCAAAGCTATGTTTGTCAACTCTCAACAACTTTTAATCATCATACTCTTTCTATGTGAAGTCATTACTCTCCATAAGATCAATATGATCTCTTTGTTTCTTTTTATTCTCTCTCTTTTCTTTTATTCCCTCAAGATCATAGCAAGATAATCAAGCCCTTGACTCAACACTAATCTTTATTATATAGCTCATGGACTCGATTACATAGAGGGATCATAAAGCAAAACTCAAAACTGGATCATACTAAAACTTTATTCTACTAGATCGAGATATTACTGAAAGGATCAAACTAAGAAAAACGGTAAAGATAGAGATGTGATGATGATACGATACCGGGGCACCTCCCCCAAGCTTGGCGGTTGCCAAGGGGAGTGCCCATACCCATGTGATTATGTCTCCTTTGCTGGTGAAGAAGATGGTGGTGATGATGGGTAGTCGCACATTGAGCGTAAGAGATCCTCCAACTTGCGGATAATGCCCTTGAGTGCAACGATATGCTCCTTCAACAAAATATTTTCACGTGTGAGATACTTGTTTTGTATACGAGCTAACTCAATCATCTTGAAAGCTTCAATCTCAGTTGGGGTAAGAAGATCGTGATCAAGTTGAAGGATGTCTTCCGTTGCCAGAACTTGGTCCTCCGTGGCCTTCTTGATCCCTTCATCCTTGTTGATCTCCATGGGTTCTTCCCTCTTCAGCTCTATCTTCATTAGCCAAGCATCATTGTCACCATTGTTGGAGGAGGGGGACGACATTATGCCTGGCCTTGACAACCCTGACAGAAAACAGCTCGAAACAAGAACAGAGGACAATTGCGTGATACAGGAGTCAAAACCTTCGGGAGATTATATAATGAATTTTTACCGACCAAAATATGTATCGTGCAAGAAAAGGGAGTCCGGAGAGCGCACGAGGTGCCCACGAGGCAGGGGGCGCGCCCAGGGGGGTAGGGCGCGCCCTCCACCCTCGTGGAGGCCTCGTGTCCTTCCCGGACTGCTTCTTATTTTTCTATTTTTCTAAATAATCCAAAACGGAGAAAAATTGCCATTAGAACTGTTTTGGAGTCGGTTTACTTACCGTACCACATACCTATTCCTTTTCGGAGTCTGAAACGTTCTGGAAAGTGTCTCTTATGTATTCCTCCGGGGTTACAGTTTCAATAACATTGGTTTCAACATTTATGGGATTACCTGAGATATAATGTTTGATTCTTTGACCGTTCACCACCTTTGGATTTGTGCCTTCAAAGTTGTTGATTTTTATGGCACCGGAACGATAGACCTCCTCGATAACGTAAGGACCTTCCCATTTAAAGAGAAGTTTTCCTGCAAAAAATCTCAAACGAGAGTTGTATAGCAATACATAATCACCTACATTAAACTCACACTTTTGTATTCTTTTGTCATGCCATCTTTTAACCTTTTCTTTAAACAATTTGGCATTCTCATAGGCTTGGGTTCTCCATTCATCAAGTGAGATAATGTCAAATAACCTCTTCTCACCGGCAAGTTTGAAATCATAATTGAGCTCTTTAATAGCCCAATAAGCCTTATGTTCTAGTTCGAGAGGCAAGTGACATGCTTTTCCGTAAACCATTTTATACGGAGACATACCCATAGGATTTTTATATGCAGTTCTATAGGCCCATAATGCATCATCAAGTTTCTTGGACCAATTCTTTCTAGATCTATTAACAGTATTTTGCAAAATTAATTTGAGCTCGCTATTACTCAATTCTACTTGACCACTAGACTGTGGGTGATATGGGGATGCAATTCTATGATTAACATCATACTTAGCAAGCATTTTACGGAAAGCACCATGAATAAAATGTGAACCACCATCAATCATTAAATATATAGGGACTCCAAACCTCGGGAAAATAACTTCTTTAAGCATCTTAATAGAGGTTTTATCAGCACTACTAGTTGGAATAGCTTCTACCCACTTAGTAACATAATCAACAACAACTAGAATATGTGTATACCCATTAGAGGCAGGAAACGGTCACATATAATCAAAGCCCCAAACATCAAATGGTTCAATAACAAGTGAATAATTCATAGGCATTTCTTGACGTCTACTAATATTACCAATTCTTTGACATTCATCACAAGATAAGACAAACTTACGGGCATCCTTGAAGAGAGTAGGCCAATAAAAACCCGGATTGCAATACCTTATGTGCAGTTCTGTCTCCAGCGTGGTGTCCTCCATAAGCCTTAGAGTGACACTTGCGTAGGATCTGTTCCTGTTCATGCTCAGGTACACAACGTCTCATGACACCATCTACTCCTTCTTTATAAAGATGTGGGTCATCCCAGAAGTAATGTCTCAAATCATAGAAACACTTTTTCTTTTGCTCGTATGTGAAACTAGGTGGTATAAATTTAGCAACAATGTAATTAGCATAATCAGCATACCATGGAGCAGTACGAGAAGCATTATGACATTTAGTTGTTCATCAGGAAAGCTATCATCAATAGGTAGTGGGTCATCAAGAACATTTTCTAACCTAGACAAGTTGTCTGCAACGGGGTTCTCAGCTCCCTTTCTATCAATAATATGCAAGTCAAATTCTTGTAGCAGGAGAACCCATCTAATAAGTCTAGGTTTAGCATCTTTCTTTTTCATAAGATATTTAATAGCAGCATGGTCAGTGTGAATAGTTACTTTGGAATCAACAATATAAGGTCTGAACTTATCACAAGCAAATACAACTGCTAAGAATTCTTTTTCAGTAGTGGCATAATTTCTCTGGGCATTGTCTAGAGTTTTACTAGCATATTGAATAACATTTAATTTCTTATCAACTCTTTGCCCTAGAACAGCACCTACAGCATAATCACTAGCATCACACATGATTTCAAAGGGTAAATTCCAATCAGGTGGCTGAACAATAGGTGCAGAAATCAATGCTTTCTTAAGTATTTCAAATGCTTCTACACAATCATTATCAAAGACAAATGGTATATCTTTTTGTAATAAATTAGTCAGAGGGCGAGAAATTTTTGAGAAGTCCTTAATGAACCTCCTATAAAAACCGGCGTGGCCAAGGAAACTTCTTATACCTTTGATGTCCTTGGGACATGGCATCTTTTCAATAGCATCAACTTTAGCTTTATCAACTTCAATACCTCTTTCAAAAAATTTATTCCCCAAGACAATACCTTCGTTAACCATAAAGTGGCACTTTTCCCAATTCAAGACAAGATTAGTTTCTTCACATCTCTGCAAAACTCGATCAGGGTTGCTCAAGCAATCATCAAAAGAGGATCCATAAACGGAGAAATCGTCCATGAAAACCTCACAAATCTTTTCACAAAAGTCAAAGAATATAGCCATCATGCATCTTTGAAAGGTAGCAGGTGCATTGCATAAACCAAAAGGCATACGTCTATAAGCAAAAGTACCGAAAGGGCAAGTAAAAGTGGTCTTAGCTTGATCATCAGCTAACACAGGTATTTGAGAGAAACCAGAATAACCATCTATAAAGCAAAAATGTGTATGTTTGGATAATCTTTCTAGCATTTGATCAATAAAAGGTAAGGGATAATGATCCTTTTTAGTAGCTTTATTTAATTTGCGGAAATCAATTACCATCCTATAACCTATAATAATTCTTTGCGGAATCAATTCATCTTTATCATTAGGACAACAGTAATACCTCCCTTCTTAGGGACACAATGGACAGGACTTACCCACTGACTATCAGCAACGGGATAAATTATACCTGCCTCAAGGAGCTTTAGTATTTCCTTTCTTACCACTTCTTTCATCTTAGGGTTTAATTGTCGTTGATGATCAATAACTGGTTTGGCGTCTTTCTCCAAATTTATTTTATGTTGGCATAGAGTGGGACTAATGCCCTTAAGATCATCAAGAGTATATCCAATAGCAGCACGGTGCTTCTTTAGAGTTTTCAATAATTTTTTTCCTCCTTCTCTGAAAGGTTAGCACTAATAATAATAGGATATATCTTCTTTTCATCAAGATAAGCATATTTAAGAGAATCAGGCAATGGTTTAAGCTCAAACACGGGATCACCCTTGGGTGGAGGAGGATCCCCTAGGATTTCAACAGGTAGGTTGTATTTCAGAATAAGTCCCTGTTTAAAGAACACTTCATCTATTTCCCTTCTTTCATTCATAAACATATCATTTTCATGGTCTAGCAAATATTGTTCTAAAGGATCACTAGGAGGCACGGCAATAGAAGCAAGACCAATAATTTCATCTTTACTAGGCAATTCCTCTTCAAAGTGTTGTCTACGAAATTAGAAAAGTTAAACTCATGAGACATATCACCTAAACCAATAGTAACAACATCCTTTTCGCAGTCTATCTTAGTATTAACAGTGTTTAAGAAGGGTCTACCAAATATAATGGGACAAAAGCTATCTTGTGGGGAACCAAGAACAAGAAAATTAGCAGGATATTTAGTTTTCCCACACAAGACTTTAACATCTCTAACAATCCCAATTGGTGAAATAATATCTCTATTGGCAAGCTTAATTGTGACATCAATATCTTCTAACTCAGCAGGTGCAATATCATGCATAATTTCTTTGTATAAGTCAATAGGTATTGCACTAGCACTAGCACCAATATCGCACAAGCCATGATAACAATGATCTCCTATTTTAATAGAAATAACAAGCATGCCTACCACAGGTCTATATTTATCTTTAGCACAAGGTTTAGCAATTCTAGCAGTTTCATCACAAAAGTAAATAACATGCCCATCAATATTATCAGCCAAGAGATCTTTAACCATAGCAATATTAGGTTCAACTTTAACTTGCTCAGGAGGTGTATAAGTTCTAATATTGCTTTTACGAACCACAGTTGAAGCTTTAGCATGATCCTTTATTCGAACAGGGAAAGGTGGTTTCTCAACATAAGCAGTAGGAATAATAGGATCATTATAAGTGATAGTCTTTTCTTCAACTTTAATAGGTGCAGCTACTTTTACTTCTATGGGAGGATGATATTTAAACCACTTCTCCTTAGGGAGATCAACATGAGTAGCAAAAGATTCACTGAAAGAAGCTACTATCTCAGAGTCAAGTCCATATTTAGTGCTAAATTTACGGAAAACATCGGTATCCATAAAAGATTTAACACTATCAAACTTAGGTGTCATACCTGACTCCTTACCTTCGTCGAGGTCCCAATCTTTAGAGTTGCGTTTAATTCTTTCCAATAAATCCCATTTGAATTCAATAGTCTTCATCATAAAAGAGCCAGCACAAGAAGTATCGAGCATGGTGCGATTGTTATCAGAAAGCCGAGCATAAAATTTTTGAATAATCATTTCTCTTGAGAGCTCATGATTGGGGCATGAATATAACATTGATTTAAGCCTCCCCCAAGCTTGACCGATGCTTTCTCCTTAGCGAGGCCAAAAATTATATATATAATTACGATCACGATGAACAAGATGCATAAGATAAAACTTCTGATGAAATTTCAAATTCAATCGCTTGTAGTTCCATGATCCCATATCATCACATAGCCTATACCATGTCAATGCATCTCCCTTCAAAGATAAAGGGAAGACCTTCTTCTTGATAACATCATCGGGCATACCTGCAAGCTTAAATAGTCCACAAACTTCATCCACATATATTAGGTGCTCATCAGGATGTAATGTTCCATCTCCTGCAAAAAGATTAGCTAACCGTTTTTCTACCATACCCGAAGGAATCGCAAAGTAGACATTTTCTTTTTCAGTAGGTTCAGTAGGTTGAGGAGCAACTCTTTGCTCTACTAGTCGAGGTGAAGATACACCGAACAAGCCCCTCAGAGGATTACTTTCCATAGCAACAAGTGACAGTAAATTTCAGCACACTATATAAATTTTTCCTTACCAATTTCCACCTACCAAAGGCGCTTCACTCCCCGGCAACGGCGCCAGAAAAGAGTCTTGATGACCCACAAGTATAGGGGATCTATCGTAGTTGATGAGGACATGACTACCTTGGATACGACCAAAAATATTGCATACATGCATATTTGTCAGGTGATTTCTAGTGCAAACTATTCAATAATCTATTTATGTTATCCAGAACAAAAATACTTCACACACTTTTGTGTTTTGTCTAATTGCAGGTGTATGGGACATTTGTACAATCCACATATGAAGATAAGGCAAAAGGAGAAGTTTAGGTTCTGTTCAAAAAGTCCTCTCACGTCACTTTTGGGCCAAGAGAAGATAGAGTCCAAGTCTCTCATATTCTGGATTCAGATTTGGATTGCACAGACATACCTGACTCAAAACGCCAACAACTTTTTCATATGGACTCCGAATTGGGTGATTCTTTTTTTGTTGGAAACTAGATTTCGTCCTCTTTCCAACCCAATTGGATTGACCTTTAAATTCATCCGGAGCGTTGAGATATGGACGAAACAATCTGACGCTGTAGCAGAATCCGAGTCAAACAACAAGTCCAAAGGTGTTGCATCACCTTCACTTGGGCCCATGAGCCTTGTACGACCTAGGGTTGGTTTTAGGCTGCCTTGGGACGTCCCCCACCTCCTTGGTCGCCACCCCTTGCTCCTATATAAGTAGATCCATCTATTAGCTTTTTCCTTGGGATTTGTTTAGTTAAAAGTTAGCCATTGCAACTTCGTGTACTTCATTTGTGTCCAACGACCAGACCAAGACCGCTTCCGGATCCCCACCTTTATCAATACTTCATATATATTCACAATATTCAGATTGCTTTATCATATTCTTGCTTGTTCTTCGATTGCTTGCAGGAATAGACCTTCGTGGTCAGGTTGACCGTGCTTCCGGCATCGTCAGTAACCTCAGGAGATTGGTTTAGCGATTGCTAAGGTGCAACGTCTTGCACGTTTGTAGTCGGACCGTCAAAGTCGTCTCCACCAAATCGATAGTTGTCATCTTATCAAAAGATCGAGACCCTCGCCTCTATCAAGTGGTATCAGTTTTCAGGTTGCTCGGTGAGAATTTCCAGTTTCCCCTAGATTAGATTTATTTTCTTACCTATTGTCCAAGAAAAAGCCACAAAATAGTTAGATCTATTCATCCTTTTGTGCAAGCCAGTCTGAGCCTTTGCAATTTTCTTTTCATTGTTTGGATTATTGAATTATCGGTTGCATCGTCGTGTCGAGTTGCTGGACTTAGTGTCTAGTTCGTTTAGAGTTTCGAGTTCTGTTCACATTAGTCACGTCGCCGCTGCATCGTTATCTCTTCCGCTGTCCACCACATCATCCATCAATTTCCACCACGTGCTACCCATAATTCATTGTCACAATCATAGTTGAGGTCGTTCACATCTTTGCTTGATCCAATCTGCATCTTATCTAGTTTGTCTTGGAAAGAGAGAGAGAGAGAAAAAAGAGAGAGAAAAAAAAGTCAGAGAAAAAAAAAGAGAAAGAAAAAGAAAAAAAGTGTGAGGGAAAAAAAGAGAGAAGAAAAAAAAATCGGATCTATCTAGACTCAATCTTGTAGGTTAATTCGGATTGGAATCTGTTTTGTGCACTGTTCAGTAAAACAGGCATAACTTCCTCATACGAAGTCCGTTTTGGCTCCGCGAGTACTCAAATGAAAGCTAGCGACGAGCCGCATCTAAATAGTTGCAAAGGCTAGTCCAATATTTGACACCTCAAAATCGTCTTCTAAATAGGTCTTTTTGCCCTCCGAAGTTCGCGGACACAGCTTATTCCAATTTTTCAGGCCAGTTTTAGAATTCTTTGACTCCTCATATCAATTTGGAATTGAGTGATTCTTTTTGCATTGGAAAGCTTGAGTTAGTAGCATTCTTTGAAAAAATTTATCAAACAATTGGCTCAAACTTTTTCAAGAGGAAAGTTGGAGAGAGAGTTGTTGTATATCCTGCTTGGCAGTTGTTTTTCATCATTATCTTTACTACCGTTGTGATCTTCACTTATATCTGGCTGTCCAGAGCTACTTAGTATCCTTCATTGATGCTAGTTGTGCTACGCCGTGACCTCATTAGTATTATAGGCTCGCGTCTCTAGTCCGGTCTAGCCTAGGACCAGCAAAGTACCGTCATTGAGCGTTTATTCAACATTGCATCTCTGAATTGATTATTGCTAATCTTTTGCTACCATATATTGCCAACCCAGCTCCACATATTTCTACACCGTGTATACGTACGTTCCCCTGGCAATCGCTTTACACAATCTTCGGAGTTATTTGACACTGCTGGTTGCCTGTCACCACCTGCCGCATGGTAAGAACTTGTAAGATATTGATATTTGCTTTACTGTGAGCACTTTACAACCACATCCTAGTAGTTCATAGGAACATTATTCTCGAATTTTGTTTCTTATTTCTACTAATCATGACAGGTTCCGGAGATAGAAGTTCTTGGACGACGGACACATCTTCACCATCACGAGAGTTGGGACAACACACACAAGCACATGGTCAGGTTATCTCTTTACCGTCATTTGAGGGTAGATTTAATCCTGCTATTTATCTAGCTTGGGAGCTCGAAGTAGAACAAGTTTTTAGTCACCATGATTTTTCTGAACTTGAGATAGTACAAGCTACCACTAGAACATTTACTGGTTTTGCTTCTGTTTGGTGGACTGTACATTGTAAGAAAAACATTGGTAACCAACCCACAACATGGAAATATTTGAAAGCTGTAATGAGACAACAATTTTTTCCTCCTTACTATCGTCGTGAATTGCTTCGCAAATTGGAACAATTAAAACAAGGCGGTAACACTGTTCATGCTTACTACCAAGAGTTCAAATTTTTATATGCATCAGTGTGACATAGTAGAATCCGAGGATGATAAAATGAATAGATTTTTTGGTGGTTTAAACCATGATATTCGTGCAAGATTTCAGTATATTCCTCATTGCATTACTGGTATGTATGTTCGCGCTTGTACCTTTGAGAGACAGATACAGGAGGATGCATTGGATGACTACAACAACTACTATTCCAGTAATGATGTAACATCCAAAAATTCTAAATTTTGGAATGTTAGAATAAATAGATAGATTTGATTGATTGTTTGGTTGTTGTGTGATTGATTGACTGAAAGTGAGTGAAATTCAAAACTTTTGAAAGTTAAATGAGAGGGAATAAAAGGACTTTCCCAAACTTTCATTTTTGCTTTTATGATCTCCGTAAATTCAAATTCTTTTCACCACAAAACCCTAGAGAGAAGGTGACATGACTTCTTCCATTTATTTAAATGACAAGGGGTGTTGAAAATATTTGAATTTCATTTGAAAATATTTCCAATTCTGAAACTTTATGCAACTCAATGATTTTCACGAGAGAAGATAAAATGACTTCTTCAAAATATATGAAATATGAGTTGGGAGTTTCAAAGAAACTCAAATTTAAAATCCATTTTGAAATTATTTTCAATATTGGAGTTATTTGAGTTTTATTCAAATTATTTTTCTCCAAAATAAAAATTTATGGAAAATAGGGTAACATGATTCCCTACAATAGAAAATTGGAGAGAAATAAATTTGAATTCATTTTGGTATTTTTTTAAATGATTTTTATTGGATTTTAGTAGAGCAGTAGCACTCTTTGATTTATTTAAATTTGTGTGGATTTTATTTAATGCTAGAAAAATGCCCATGCTGTAGGAAATCTTTTTCTGAAAATTTTGATATATTATATGCCTATATAATATATTTTTTATTATTTTGTTTGTCTGTTTAAAAAAAAACTTTCCACGCGCCAACTGGGCCGGCCCCGCCGAGCCAGCCCAGGCCCAAGATTCCGCCGCCGCCTTCCTCCTCCCGTGCTCCACCCGGACTCGCCGGAGTCCGAGCAAGCCATGACGCCGGATGCCCCTTTCCCACAGGAAGCCGCAAGCCCTGGCCCCTTTAAAAGCCGCACCCCGCCGCCTTCTTCCCCTTCTCTCTCTCCCCTCGCGTCGCCGCCCTTGCGCCGCATCCCGCCGCCGCCGGTGAGATCCGCCGCCGCCGCCCCGCTCCGTCCCGTCGCCGTGGACCACCGTCGACGCCGCCATCCTCCTCGCCTCGCCGCGCCGCCCCTCCCCGACCTCTCTGTTGCCCTCCTCGACCACCGGAGCCGCCGCCCCGGCCAAGACCGAAGCCGCCGCCGTCGTCCTCCTCGACTCCGGCGATCGCCGCGGTAACCGCCACCTCCCGTCCGTTGGATCTGGATCCAACGATCCAGATCGCGTCTTTGTTTTTTCTTTTCCCCCAAACGTTCTTTTTGCGAGCGTTCATTAGCTAGGGTTCGGCAGCGAACAGATTCGTTCGTTAGCATTCTATAACGAACGTTCGGTATGTAGTATTTTTCTTTTTCTTTTAATTTCTGCCAGGGACCCGTTTGTGAATAAGTTGTTTGCACAATAGCCCCTGTTCTTCAATCGGTCACAACTTTTTACTCGTTTGTCCAAATCCAACGAAACCAACGCCCACTTCTTTGTTATGATCCTCTCTATCCAGTAATCCAACTCAAACATGTTTTTGAAATTTTAAAATTTGAATTAGATCAGATTTGACTTCAAACTTCGTTTGATCGTAACTTGAGTTTCGTAGCTCCATTTGAGTTGATTCTTTTTGCTAATCGAAGCTCTTGACCTAAACTTTCTGATAAGGCCAAATTCATATAATTTGGTACTGTTAGAAATTGTTTTATGTTGCAAGAGTTATTTGCTTGGTTTTGATGTTTTCCAAATCGTCTTCTTCGTTCTTTCTGATCTTTTGAGTGATTGCTTATGTGTGGTTACTATTGCTTGCTTACGATAGATTGAAATGGAGTGTGGCGAGTAGAACTATCAAGAGTTATGAGTGTGAATCATCTTCATCAACATTGCAGGCAAGTTCACACTTTGATCATATCCCTTTATTACCCAATTTTTATGCATTAGATCAACCCTCACACATTGCATGAGTAGGATCTCTTAACTTGTGGGTTTGGGAAGTAGTTGATGAGGTAGGAACCTATTGTCCTGCATTCAAACCTTGGGAGTTACTTCTACGTTTTGCTTATACTGCTATGCTATGCTCGTAGACGTGGATTGGGTTTGAGTGTATTCCATGACAGATGTGAGATTGTTAATTAATGGTTCAACTTAAGGTGGCTACTTAAATACACAGCTGGGTGGATTGAGGCACCTGGGGTATCCAGTGATTGCCTATTTTTTTTGGAAATCCCGGGGTTCCGTGTGATTCTCCTATAGACCGCCACCCAGGCTCAAAGGGATCATAAGATTATTCATGCTAGAAACTTCCGTGTGCAGCCACAAGCTATTATGGGCTCTAGCATAGTTGAGTATGTTGCATGACCTCTTCCAGTGGTAGGCTAGCAGATGTAGGGGATGTAGGTTGGTACTGTCTACCCGGGGTTAGACTTAATGCTTCTGAAAGACTGTGTCTCGGTCATCCATTTCTCAAACACCATGTAGTGCGAGAATCCCAACGGAGGAGATCGAGTCTTGTGGGGAAAAGTGCACAAACCTCTGCAGAGTGTACAAACTAATCATGGTTAGCCGCGTCCCCGGTTATGGACAATTTTGAGTCTCTGGTCTTTGGATATTCATATTGATCTCATCATGTTACTTTAATTAATTTTGTTGGGTTTGATGATGATACTTAATTGGGATTGAGAATGCTGTCAACCATTCTCAATGTTTAACAACCACCATGATAGTTAAATAAATTTTTTTCCTTTGCAGTAGGGAAAAATTGGCTTTTCGCAAAACTGTAACCATAGAGCCTTCTACCAGCCATATATGCATGTAGTATAGCATTATTCTATTCATTACTCTCTATGTGTGACATTGCTAGCATATTCCATGTGCTGACCCGTTTTCGGGCTGCAACGTTTCATGTTGCAGGATATCTACGACGAGTAAGTGATACGTTAGGGTTATGATTTCTACACTCAACTTTGCCGTTGGTGTTGATGGGAATCCACAACCTTGTTACTTCCGCTATTTGGATTGAGGTAATAGTATTTACGTTACTTTATACATGTGATTTACCTTTGTTATAAATCCTCGAGTACTGTGCGTGTCAGCATACCGATCCAGGGATGACACTTAAGCACAGAGACTTGATCCATTCGGGTCTGGTCGCTACAAGATGGTATCAGAGCACATGTTGACTGTAGGACGTGACCCTAGAAACTGGCAAGCCCATCGGAAGGATTTTCTCTAAAATCTTCTTTTTCAAAAAGATCTTTTACCTCTTTTCTCTTCTGAGCTTATTCAAACATTCGCTTTAAGTGAGACCATACCCCTTTTCCCTTTGGACCACTCGAAGATTCGACGGATGAGACCACTTCAAGAAGTACAAGATATCGGACAACTAAGACCACTTTGGAATGAAGAAGATTTTACCGTGTAAATGGAAACTACAACGGTTGATGACTCTGAAGACTAGGAGAATTTGAAGATTTGTATGACCTAGGAATGGCTACTCTTATGGAAGTTGGCAGACTATGGAAGCCGTCAATGCCCGAGATCAAGGTGTATCGGAGAAAGACTGGAATGTGGAGCATTAGAAAACAAAGTTTTGTCAAGGAAAACCCTAAGGCGGGAGATATCCACTATGGAGAGATAGCTCATGGAAATGACAAGGACAGAAACACTGCTATCCATGAAGTTATCGCCCGCTTATGCTATTTTCACCGTGCTGAGTTAAGCATGCATATGCATGGAAGGATTGGATGGTAGAAGGCTGATGGAACACCTATCAGCAAGATGAAGTTTTAACCTTAGCCGGTGTATCACCAGGATCTGGAGTATTACATCAAGAAGTTAAGATGGACCTGCAGGAAACAGTATTTGATAAGGAAGCGTTTCGTGAAGAACTCAGGACCCAGAAGCTGAAAGTAGCCAAGCTAGAGGAGCAAAACCTTGAGACATCAAAGATTCGTCAGGAACTGAAGGACAGTAGGATCATGGTTCATGTCAAGGATGTTGAAACCCAGAAGTTTGGAACGCAACTCTAGAAATATAAAGGACGTCACGAGCGACTTCGCGTCAACAGAGATGATCTGGCAAAAGAACTTGAGAAAGACAAGCATGATCGGAAGAAGCCATCGGAGACATGAACAAGACTTGAAGAGTTTGACGATTTTGAAGATTTATTGACCTTTAGAAGACCAAACCCCTGTTATATACCTATGTTAGATGCGACGATTGTGAGCTGTCATTTGTTTGATGTTTCTCCGAGCCACAAATAAAAATCTGTCTTTTCAAAACCATTGTTTGTATTGTGTGCATCCCTCTCTATATCTCTTATCCCACCCCAAACCCATGGACCCAATAGAGGATGAATGGAGATGAGCTTATATTTTCTGGACCAATGACTCAATTGGAGACGGACCGATGGATTCAGAACATGGAGGATCACATGGAGAATAACCCTATAGTCGGAAAGGATATGACCCAGCATGCTCTTGAGTGCTTTGAAAGAGGTGCCACTACCTAGTAGAGGATGTACCAAACCATCAATGGATGGCAAGGAGTAACCACTTGGAAGGAATTTAAGTGGACTTTGTTAAAGTCTTGGCTTGTGTCCCAAAAGTTGAGGCCTTATGGAAAGGATATGAAGAAACCTTGTGCATACAAGCTTTGTGGAGAAATAGGACACAACCATAAAGAAAACAAGGATGAATACCCTCATAAGCGGAGGATTACCAAAGGAGTTAGCAGAGGATCTCAGGGAACTTCGGTTGGAGATTGTTCCCAAAGGTTTTGTTGCAGCAATGGAAGTTCAGTCTACATTGTTGGGAAAGATCCGTGAAGCTCAGAAGGATGACAAAGAGATTGCCGAGATAAAAGTGAGAATGAGCAAAGGAAAGGCCAAGGATTTTCGTAAGGATGAGCACGACACCTTATGGTTCGAGGACCGTGTATACATGCCCAATAATGCAAAGATCAGGACATTAATACTTCAGGAGGCTCATGACTCACCATACTCGATTCGCCCTGGAAACACCAAGATGTATTTGGATTTGAAGGAGCATTTCTGGTGGACTGGTATGAAGAAGGATATTGTGGAGTATGTAGTCGTAGGTGATGTATGCCATAGAGAGTAAAAGCAGAGCATCAGAAGCCAGCAGGATTACTACAGCCTATGCCGATACCCGAATGGAAGTGGGATAATCTTGGCATGGATTTCATTACCGGATTTCCCAGAACCAGATCGGGATATGATTCTATCTGGGTAGTAGTTGATTCGCTTGACCAAAGTGGCTCACCTTATCCCAATGAAAACCACCTATACAAGTGCGAAGTTGGCCAAGATATATATGACCAGGATCGTATGTCTGCATGGAGTTCCGAGGACCATCGTATCAGAAAGAGGAACATAGTTTACCTCAAAGTTTTGGAATCAGCTGCAACAGACTTTGGGTACTAGGCTAGAGTTCAGTACAGCCTTTCATCCGCAGACAGATGGATAGACCGAGAGAGTCAATCAGACTCTGGAGGACATGTTGAGAGCGTGTGCGCTAGATTATGGATCTAGTAGGGATGATAAGCTACCTTACGCGGAGTTCTCACACAACAACAGTTACCAAGCCAGTTTGAAGATGGCCCCTTTTGAAGCTTTGTATGGGAAAAGGAGCCAGACACCGTTGATGTGGGATGAAGTTAGAGACCGTCAGTTGTTTGGACCAAAAGTGATCAAGGAGTCAGAAGAGAATGTTAAGTTGATTCGAGGTAGACTGAAGGTAGCTCAGTCCAGGCAGAAGAGTTATGCAGACTCAAAAACGCAAGGAGGTAGTCCATGAAATTGGAGACAGAGCATGTCTTCATGTGTCCCCTCTGCGAGGAATTAAATGATTTGGAGTTAAGGGAAAGTTAGCCCCGAGATTTGTAGGACCATAACGAGTTTTGGAGCGTATGGGAGAAGTGGCCTACAAGTTGGAGTTACCCGAAGGACTGTCAGGAGTTCATGATGTGTTTCATGTTTCCCAGTTGAAGAAGTGCCATGCAGAGATGGCCAATATTCCCCTATAAGGACGCTTGACCCCTGGAAAAGACAATGATATTCCACGGAGTGAATTTCGGACAAAATTCGTATGAGTTTTATCTCGATATGTGGGATATCCCCAGAAATATGAAGAGATGAAGTACTGTTGGACATAAAGGAGGTAGAATGTTGGTGATATGGTGTAACGCCCACGATGGGGCTATATCTCCCACGTGTCAAGGCACAACTTAGAGGCATAACCGCATTGTGGTTTAGTCGCAAGAAGGGTCATCTTCACACAATCCCATGTAATGAACAAGAATGGGATAAAGAGTTGGCTTGCAATCGCCACTTCACACAATACATAAATAAATCATACATCAATCATAGTACACACATAGGTCCGACTACGGAACCAAAATAAAAGAAGACAACCCCAAATGCTAGATCCCTGATCGTCCCAACTGGGTCCACTGCTGATCATCAAAAAACGAAACATAGTAACGACCAAGGTCCTCGTCGAACTCCCACTTGAGTTCGGTAGCATCACTTGCACTGGTATCCTCGGCACCTGCAACTGTTTGGAAGTATCTGTGAGTCACGAGGACTCAGCAATCTCACACCCGCGAGATCAAGACTATATAAGCTTAAGGGTAGGAAAGGGGTAGTGGTGGTGAGGTTGCAGCAGCGACTAAGCATATATGGTGGCTAACATACGTAAATAAGAGCGAGAAGAGAAGTAACGGAACAGTCGTCAACTAGTAATGATCAAGAAGTGATCCTGAACTCCTACTTACGTCAAACATAACCCAAAAGCCGTGTTCACTTCCCGGACTCCGCCGAAAAGAGACCATCACGGCTACACACGCGGTTGATGCGTTTTAATTAAGTCGAGTGTCAAGTTCTCTACAATCGGATATTAACAAATTCCCATCTGCCTCATAACCGCGGGAACGGCTTTCGAAAGATAATACCCTGCAGGGGTGTCCCAACTTAGCCCATTATAAGCTCTCACGGTCAAAGAAGGATAAACCTTCTCCCGGGAAGACCCGATCAGTCTCGAAATCCCGGTTTACAAGACATTTCGACAATGGTAAAACAAGACCAGCAAGACCACCCGCTGTGCCGACAAATCCCGATAGGAGCTGCACATATCTCGTTCTCAGGGCACACCGGATGAGCCAGACGTCGAGTTCGCATAGACCCTGGTTTCCCAGGGGGCGCCGGACATCGCTCGGTTTGGACCAGCACTCGAAGGAGCACTGGCCCGGGGGGGTAAATAAAGATGACCCTTGAGTCTGCAGAACCCAAGGGAAAAAGGCTTAGGTAGGCAAATGGTAAAACCAAGGTTGGGCCTTGCTGGAGGAGTTTTATTCAAAGCGAACTGTCAAGGGGGTCCCATAAATCACCCAACCGCGTAAGGAACGCAAAATCAAGGAACATAACACCGGTATGACGGAAACTAGGGCGGCAAGAGTGGAACAAAACACCAGGCATAAGGCCGAGCCTTCCACCCTTTACCAACTATATAGATGCATTAATTAAATAAGAGATATTGTGATATCCCAACAATATCCATGTTCCAACAAGGAACAACCTTCATCTTCACCTGCAACTAACAACGCTATAAGAAGGGCTGAGCCAAAAGCGGTAACTTAGCCAAACAACGGTTTGCTAGGAAAGGATGGCTAAAGGCTTGACATGGCAATATGGGAGGCATGATATAGCAAGTGGTAGGTAGCGCGGCATAGCAATAGAGCGAACCACTAGAAAGCAAAGATAGAAGTGATTTCGAGGGTATGGTCATCTTGCCTGAGATCCCGCAAGGAAGAAGAACAAGTCCATGAAGAAGACAAATGGACATAGTCGAACGAATCCTCACAACTCCGGAACGAAACCGAAGCTAACGAGAGAAGCAACCCGGAAAGAAGCAAACAACACGGTAAACACACAATCATAACCATGGCATGATGCACAATCAAGTATGATGCATGTCCGATTTAAATATGCATGGCATGGCAAAGTGCACAAACAAAACTACAAGTTAAGTGGAGCTCAATATGCAACGAGTTGCATATTGACGAAACACCACATCAATTGTTTAGTTCTCTCGGTTATGTACCCAACAATATTAAATGTTGCTTAACATGGCAAGAGGTGAAGCATAAGTAAACTAACTATTTAGGCAAGTTTAAATGAGGCCGGAACAACAAACAATAATTCCGAAAAATCCCCATGTCATTTAGCAATTTTAATGCAAACATCAATTTTAGACATTTTAAATGTTGTTATCATGATGCGGATGACATATACAAGTTTTATGCAATTTATGAAAATGTTGACATAAGCATGTTATGAAGCATTTGTCACCGTGGTGGAAGAAAAGGGGTGCCACGGCAACGAATCCAAAAATGATGCCACGGCAACATATCGGTTCCGATAGCTCACGGAGATACCGGTGCAAAAGAAGTGGGCGTGAGTGTGTCATGCAAGGATGGTGGGGTGCTCCCGGATTCCGGGCCCCACGGTACGGCGGCATGGAAATCGAGGAACGTGCAAAGACCTCTCTCGGACACGGTGCAAACACGAGCATCTCATACAACACAGATGCATTCGTTCACGGGCGTCGTCTCGGGGTTATACCTTCGAAGCGTGCCTTTCGGAACGGATCAAGTTCGTTGAGGGAAGTAGTGGTGCACGGGCCGTAGTTGTACACGGGTCTTCGGCGATGGTAGTGGTGCACGGTCGTAGAGGAACTTGGCGTATCCGGGGGCTCCGGACGTCGCGGTACTTGGCGGTCTTGGTCGAGGCAGCAAAACGTAGTAGAACTTTGAGTCAAATAGCAACAACCATCGCAGGTGCATTATGACAGCGGGGCGTCGTGGTCATCCACTACGGCAGACAGGGCATGCGGGTCGTAGTGGTGCAGCACGGGTACATGAGGCCGGGGCTGTGTCTTGGGGTCTTGGCGACGAGGTCCACGCAGAAGCCCAGGAGGAGCGATGGGGATGCAGACTAGGCAGGAGGCGGCGAAGACATGACCGTCGATGCGCGACCGCTTGGAGGTGGGGCGCCACGTAGCTGCGGCTGCTCCCAGCCGAAGCTCGGGCCTCCATGTCGTCGAGGCGCGGCACAGGGAGATGGAAGGATGGATGGGCGCGGCGGAGGGCAGCAGTCCGGCGACGGAGCAGAGGTGCAGCAGGGAAGAATGGCAGGAGCACTGGGCGAGGAGGAAGACAGAGATGGCGTGGAGCAGCGACCTGCAGGTGGTCCCCTTTGCGGACGACACAAGGGGCGGCACCACGCCATGGCTTGGGTGGTGCGAGGCATGGAAGCAGAGGAACGGTGTGAGGGAAGGTCCGGCGGCGAGGGACACCGGCGAACGGAGGCGGGTGGCGGAGGACATTCATGGGCACGAGGGCTCGGTGGCGCTTCTGTTGCCGATCAGGACGAAGAAGGAGGTCGAGCGGGTGATGGGATCGGGCGCGATGCGGGTGTGGCGGCGGGCACGGGAACGAGAGGAAGAGATGGGGATCGGGAGAGAGTGTGGTGAGGGGCTAGGGTTATAGGTTTAGGTGGGGTGGCTGGGCTGCTGGTTGGGCCTCGAGGAGCAAATGGGCCGGCCTGAGATCTTGGCTGGGCTTCTCTCCCTCTTTCTCCCTCCTTTAGATCTCTTCCAACTACAGAAAAGCAAAGAAAGAAAAGGAGAGAAAAGAAATGAGTGGACAAGAATTTGGGCAAGGGGATTATTTTCCCGAACTCACAAAAAATGCGCTTGTCCCAAGAAAATAGAAGTGAGCATGATTGCAAGATATAAATTCAATTGGTTAGAACAAGGAGTGTGAATCCGAAGTTTCCAAAATGTTGAACATTTAGGAAGAGCCTCGATAAAACGATAAAAGAATATGAGGACAAGTCGGAGACCAAGAATTGAGATAACAAAGGCATTGGGATTATTTGCAAGTGTGTCATGGTGATTTCCAAATTAAGAAATATTTAATATAGCTCCCTAATATTGGGAGGATATGTTATAAAGAGAAGTCACCCTTCCCTCGATTTAAATAGATCGACCATCTAGGCAATTTATTAGTTGAGTTGAGATGCAAAGATTAATGACATGATGGCATGATGACATGATGCAATGCAAAAATAAAAGAGCAAGCACAAAAGAAAGACACGGTGACCACGAAATATATGGAAATCTTCTGAAGCGTCGGTCTCGGGGCGTTACAACACTCCACCACTACAAGAGGATCTCGTCCCAAGATCTAGGATGGCACCGGAGAAAAACGGAAGAGGAAGAGAAAAGGTAAAGCTAAGTTGCTTCTTTGACAAACGAGTGAAACCAAAGAACCTTCAGAGGTCGCAGAGCTTGAAGAAATGACACGACGGAGGTGAACAATATTTAAAACACTCCGTTCAGCAAGAGGAACAAGGCACATTGCAAGAACCTTGTAGGTTGAAGGACATGAAACAAGAGCTTAACGGACCAAAAATAATATGAAAGCGCACCGGTATAACGAGATAGCCAAGGAACAAGAATGACATAATTTTGACAGCACTCCGGTTGAAAAAGAGAAGGAAAACTTGGTAAGATGCAAAGAAATTGAGGAGATGACACAACACTCCGGTTAAAAGGATAAGCAAGGAAAGAAGATGATCTTGACAAAACAAGAAGATTGGTCGGAGAGAGCAATATCACAATGCCTCCGGTAGAAATGAAAGAATGCAATGAAAAGAACGGAGAAGAAAACAACATGTTCTACCTTAAGTGAATTTGAGAGAGCATCCTTGATAGAAAGATAGAATGGAGTTGTTGAAAAAATCAACAAAGAAAGGATATGATCCTCGTGGGCTTATGGAGACATCCCAAAACATGAGGTGAAATTCTGCCACTAACGAAAACAATTGCTTGCTTGAGATCAACGAAGAGATGAAAACTTCTCTCGCCGAGAGGATAGGAGAAAAACTTGGATCATTGATAGACACCACAATTAGCGACATTCCTTTGAGAAGGCTTTAAGTGAAATCTATACCAAGATAACTCCAGCAAAGAGATTATTGTGGGTTGAAACAACTCATGGACGAAGAAAAATATGATGGGTTTAGATATCTCGTTCCTGACCACTTGTGAATCATGAAACATGATGGGGGATTGTCAAGAATGATATAACACCATCTCGAAAGATAAGATAGAGAGAATTGCACTTCGGAATGCAAGATGAAGAATGCTTGAACTCCTCAAAACAAACATGTGTTGAACACCATGTTTATTTTAGAGTATAGCTTGACGGATCTTGACTCCGAGAGAAATCTTGAAGAACAATTGAAGAATGAAAAGAATCCTTGTCGAACCACCATGTAGAGCCTCCATGAAGAACTCTGGTAATAAAAGAATGATCAAACGAAAGGGAAAATTGAAAAGAACTCCGGGAGAAGCCTTGCAATGATTAGATGAAGCTTTGAAATGATATAATTGAAATAACTTGGAGCTCCGGAACAAATGAGGTCAAGAATTTTGATGAATCTCCAGAATAAGGAATTAATCACTTGGGTAATACAAGAATAAGAATTAAGTTATGCATATCCTTCACCAATTTAAATTGATGACAAGCAACGGATTTGGCATACCACTTATTCTCGTAGAAAGGATTAAGAGAGATATAGCATAAACTTAGGAAAAGTCTTCAACGATCCGCCGGTAGGATTTGGAAAGAACGAATGAGTTGATATGATAACCAAGGAAGAGAACTCTTGAACGAACCACCGTAAGAATTGGAAATGAAAGTAGCAAAGGCGCAATTCATCGGGAAGAATTAGAAAACGAATAAAGATACTTGACCGAATTTAGATACATGAGAACGAAGAGATCATGAACTGATTAGAGGATATTTGAACGATGCACTAGTAAGATTTGGAGAACAAGAGCTGAATGTTGAGAACGAATAAATCTTCTGAAATGATGGCCTTTGGATGATCAAGAAATGAAAACAACTCATGAAATGCTCCGGATGGGTAAGAAAAGAATTGCGCGATTGGAAACAATTTGCGAGGATGGCAACAGGTTAGAAACATGAATCTTCAAGAGAATGGACCAAGATTTAGAGGAATGATTTAGAGGAACACTCTTCTTCGGTCTTCAAATGCAGGGAATGACGATGAGAAACAGCACCATGAATTGTTGAGATACTCCGGGATGAAAATTAGAAAGGTTGAACCAAAAATGAAAAGAATTTGAAAGATCTTGGAGAAAGACATTTGACTGATGATAATTCATTCTTACTTCAAACCTTGCAATGAATTTGAGAATAACTCCGAAAAGAATTAGAAGAGTCAGGTAAGATCCTGGGAAAAAACCTGTGGGTTAGGGCCCACTCAAAAGATACACTGTTGAATGATTACTTGAAAAGGAGATAACACCGGTTGAATTAAATGGCTTGAATGAGATAACATCCTCAAAAGAACTTGAGTGAATTGAGAATGGAAACTTGAATCTACTGAGATATCTTCATCACTACGGAACAATTGAATAGCGAGAAGTGGATGATTAAGAGGTGCACCGGTACGAGAAAAACATTTGAAACGAGGAAAAGATATGATCGACAAAGCTTGAATTTAATCCACTGGAGAAGAAAAAGAACGAATAATGATGAAGTTAAGGCTCCGTTAGTATCTTCATGGGAAATCACCGGATATGAACATTGAAAGAAAAGAATGAAGAGACTTCGCATCAATAAAAAGGATACTTGATTAAGAAATATGAGTCCTTGAAGAAAGAGGGTGGGAGGGCGGGAAAACAAAGGCAACTTGGGACGGATGAAACAAACACCGTTGAGAAAACTTAGAATTGATCTCGCGAATGTTGAAATGATCGGATGCACTTGAAGAGAAACACGTCGGTTGGAAAGAATTGGGATGACAATCTCGATGATCAAGAAGGATTGGTATTCACATAGAAGTATGAGAACACCGCTTGAAAAAGGTATGGAATCAACACTTGACACCGAAGCAACTCAAATACCACAAATTAAAACAAAACAAAGGATCGGCTTGCAAAATAAGCCGGAACAAACATATGATAGAGATTTCGTCTGAAGTTTTCGTGGTGGGGCCCACACGGGCTCGATCGTACAGCACCATCATGTACAAGGCAGTGCACATGACATACGAAGCGTCCCTGAGTCGGCATAGCCAAGGACTCTTTAAGACACTACGAGACCACTGTAAAACCAACCGTGGAAAGGCGGACCACTAGACGTCGAACCCCAATCTCATATCATGCATCTGTCGGAAAGATATCCTAGGAGCTACTTGAATTCCCACTTATAAATTCCCGAAACTTTCTGGTTATGCAATCAGGTGTTGGGGATACAGGGGACACAAAATATATCACCCAAACTAACAATACCTAGATCCAGCTGTATCCATCCTTCAACACATAACCAAGAAACCTTCGGAAATCATTTACCTCAACCTTCGAAAAGCATCCGTTATACGAGTTATGGCAATACTCCCGAACTCCCGCCCCAGTACTGGGTGGCGCCGAGGTGATCTCACCAACAACTGCATAAAAGAGATTTTCGATGTCGGCGAAACTCAGGTATTCCAGAACTGCAACGATAAAATTGTGACGACAACACCTCGGAGCTCAACTCCCCGGGACACTGCCACAACCCCTAAATGTCAGGAGGCACCAAGAACAATGTTCTCGTCACAAAACCATCAGAACGATTCCAAGATACCCGCGTGATCCTAAAATTTTTTTTAGTGAAATTTGAGGAGAGAAAAGTCAAAACTTCTACGTCAGGAGGCCTCACCAGAGCGACGAAGGGACTGAGGAGTAAAAAGAATCCTACTCTCCGATATATATAGTCCTAAGACTCAAAACATTTTTTTCTAGACTCAACAACGTCAGCGATTCGATCAAGCAGGGGGCTCCTAAGTCGGGGATGGCTCTGATTACCAACTTGTAACGCCCACGATGTGGCTATATCTCCCACGTGTCGAGGCACGACTTAGAGGCATAACCGCATTGTGGTTTAGTCGCAAGAAGGGTCATCTTCACACAATCCCATGTAATGAACAAGAATGGGATAAAGAGTTGGCTTACAATCGCCACTTCACACAATAAATAAATAAATCATACATCAATCATAGTACACACATAGGTCCGACTACGGAACCAAAATAAAAGAAGACAACCCCAAATGCTAGATCCCTGATCGTCCCAACTGGGCTCCACTGCTGATCATCAGAAAATGAAACATAGTAACGACCAAGGTCCTCGTCGAACTCCCACTTGAGTTCGATAGCATCACTTGCACTGGTATCCTCGGCACCTGCAACTGTTTGGAAGTATCTGTGAGTCACGAGGACTCAGCAATCTCACACCCGCGAGATCAAGACTATATAAGCTTAAGGGTAGGAAAGGGGTAGTGGTGGTGAGGTTGCAGCAGCGACTAAGCATATATGGTGGCTAACATACGTAAATAAGAGCGAGAAGAGAAGTAACGGAACGGTCGTCAACTAGTAATGATCAAGAAGTGATCCTGAACTCCTACTTACGTCAAACATAACCCAAAAGCCGTGTTCACTTCCCGGACTCCGCCGAAAAGAGACCATCACGGCTACACACGCGGTTGATGCATTTTAATTAAGTCGAGTGTCAAGTTCTCTACAATCGGATATTAACAAATTCCCATCTGCCTCATAACCGCGGGAACGGCTTCCGAAAGATAATACCCTGCAGGGGTGTCCCAACTTATCCCATTATAAGCTCTCACGGTCAACGAAGGATAAACCTTCTCCCGGGAAGACCCGATCAGTCTCGAAATCTCGGTTTACAAGAAATTTCGACAATGATAAAACAAGACCAGCAAGACCACCCGCTGTGCCGACAAATCCCGATAGGAGCAGCACATATCTCGTTCTCAGGGCACACCGGATGAGCCAGACGTCGGGTTGGCATAGACCCTGGTTGCCCAGGGGGCGCCGGACATCGCTCGGTTTGGACCAGCACTCGAAGGAGCACTGGCCCGGGGGGGGGGTAAATAAAGATGACCCTTGAGTCTGCAGAACCCAAGGGAAAAAGGCTTAGGTAGGCAAATGGTAAAACCAAGGTTGGGCCTTGCTGGAGGAGTTTTATTCAAAGCGAACTGTCAAGGGGGTCCCATAAATCACCCAACCGTGTAAGGAACGCAAAATCAAGGAACATAACACCGGTGTGACGGAAACTAGGGCGGCAAGAGTGGAACAAAACACCAGGCATAAGGCCGAGCCTTCCACCCTTTACCAAGTATATAGATGCATTAATTAAATAAGAGATATTGTGATATCCCAACAATATCCATGTTCCAACAAGGAACAACCTTCATCTTCACCTGCAACTAACAACGCTATAAGAAGGGCTGAGCCAAAAGCGGTAACTTAGCCAAACAACGGTTTGCTAGGAAAGGATGGCTAAAGGCTTGACATGGCAATATGGGAGGCATGATATAGCAAGTGGTAGGTAGCGCGGCATAGCAATAGAGCGAACCACTAGCAAGCAAAGATAGAAGTGATTTCGAGGGTATGGTCATCTTGCCCGAGATCCCGCAAGGAAGAAGAACGAGTCCATGAAGAAGACAAATGGACATAGTCGAACGAATCCTCACAACTCCGGAACGAAACCGAAGCTAACGAGAGAAGCAACCCGGAAAGAAGCAAACAACACGGTAAACACACAATCATAACCATGGCATGATGCACAATCAAGTATGATGCATGTCCGGTTTAAATATGCATGGCATGGCAAAGTGCACAAACAAAACTACAAGTTAAGTGGAGCTCAATATGCAACGAGTTGCATATTGACGAAACACCACATCAATTGTTTAGTTCTCTCGGTTATGTACCCAACAATATTAAATGTTGCTTAACATGGCAAGAGGTGAAGCATAAGTAAACTAACTATTTAGGCAAGTTTAAATGAGGCCGGAACAACAAACAACAATTCCGAAAAATCCCCATGTCATTTAGCAATTTTAATGCAAACATAAATTTTAGACATTTTAAATGTTGTTATCATGATGCGGATGACATATACAAGTTTTATGCAATTTATGAAAATGTTGACATAAGCATGTTATGAAGCATTTGTCACCGTGGTGGAAGAAAAGGGGTGCCACGGCAACGAATCCGAAAATGATGCCACAACAACATATCGGTTCCGATAGCTCACGGAGATACCGGTGCAAAAGAAGTGGGCGTGAGCGTGTCATGCAACGATGGTGGGGTGCTCCCGGATTCCGGGTCCCCACGGTACGGCGGCATGGCAATCGAGGAACGTGCAAAGACCTCTCTCGGACACGGTGCAAACATGAGCATCTCATACAACACACATGCATTCGTTCACGGGCGTCGTCTCGGGGTTATACCTTCGAAGCGTGCCTTTCGAAACGGATCAAGTTCGTTGAGGGAAGTAGTGGTGCACGGGCCATAGTTGTACACGGGTCTTCAGCGATGGTAGTGGTACACGGTCGTAGAGGAACTTGGCGTATCCGGGGGCTCCGGATGTCGTGGTACTTGGCGGTCTTGGTCGAGGCAGCAAAACGTAGTCGAACTTTGAGTCAAACAGCAACAACCATCGCAGGTGCATGATGACAGCGGGGCGTCGTGGTCATCCACTACGGTAGACAGGGCATGCGGGTCGTAGTGGTGCAGCACGGGTACATGAGGCCGGGGCTGTGTCTTGGGGTCTTGGCGACGAGGTCCACGCAGAAGCCCAGGAGGAGCGACGGGGATGCAGACTAGGCAGGAGGCGGCGAAGACATGGCCGTCGATGCGTGACCGCTTGGAGGTGGGGCGCCACGTAGCTGCGGCTGCTCCCAGCCGAAGCTCGGGCCTCCATGTCGTCGAGGCGTGGCACAGGGAGATGGAAGGATGGATGGGCGCGGCGGAGGGCAGCAGTCCGGCGACGGAGCAGAGGTGCAGCAGGGAAGAATGGCAGGAGCACTAGGCGAGGAGGAAGACAGAGATGGCGCGGAGCAGCGACCTGCAGGTGGTCGCCTTTGCAGACGACACAAGGGGTGGCACCGCGCCATGGCTTGGGTGGTGCGAGGCATGGAAGCAGAGGAACGGTGCGAGGGAAGGTTCGGCGGCGAGGGACACCGGCGAACGGAGGCGGGCGGCGGAGGACATTCATGGGCACGAGGGCTCGGTGGCGCTTCTGTTGCCGATCGGGACGAAGAAGGAGGTCGAGCGGGTGATGGGATCGGGCACGATGCGGGTGTGGCGGCGGGCACGGGAACAAGAGGAAGAGATGGGGATCGGGAGAGAGTGTGGTGAGGGGCTAGGGTTATAGGTTTAGGTGGGGCGGCTGGGCTGCTGGTTGGGCCTCAAGGAGCAAATGGGCCGGCCTGAGATCTTGGCTGGGCTTCTCTCCCTCTTTCTCCCTCCTTTAGATCTCTTCCAAATACAGAAAAGCAAAGAAAGAAAAGGAGAGAAAAGAAATGAGTGGACAAGAATTTGGGCAAGGGGATTATTTTCCCTAACTCACAAAAAATGCGCTTGTCCCAAGAAAATAGAAGTGAGCATGATTGCAAGATATAAATTCAATTGGTTAGAACAAGGAGTGTGAATCCGAAGTTTCCAAAATGTTGAACATTTAGGAAGAGCCTCGATAAAACGATAAAAGAATATGAGGACAAGTCGGAGACCAAGAATTGAGATAACAAAGGCATTGGGATTATTTGCAAGTGTGTCATGGTGATTTCCAAATTAAGAAATATTTAATATAGCTCCCTAATATTGGGAGGATATGTTATAAAGAGAAGTCACCCTTCCCTCGATTTAAATAGATCGACCATCTATGAAATTTATTAGTTGAGTTGAGATGCAAAGATTAATGACATGATGGCATGATGACATGATGCAATGCAAAAATAAAAGAGCAAGCACAAAAGAAACACACGGTGACCACGAAATATATGGAAGGGCGTTACATATGGATCAATGGAAATTCCATGATGAGTCTGAGTAATCACGTCGTAGTTTGGTACCAATAGAAGCAAGAGAAACAGTACCATTGGATGGATTTTAAGTATGCTGGGACGTTGGATGTTGGAATAAAGATCAATTGCCCCGATGATGAGTTCAAGGTTTGCAAGTGATGAGATGGGCCATAACCCACAGGCTCCAGGACCTGCCAAGAAGCAAGCACATTCTTGCTGAAGGAAAAACCCTGGAAGAAGTTACGATTTTTATCGATAGACGATTTTATAGGAGTTTACGTAAAACCTGAGAGTTGTGAAGAAACGATAGATGTTTGTTTGGCTTGCAGAATCAATGGATTTATCCGAACTTGGTTCGTTGACAAGAGAAATTCTGCAATGTTTGTGAGGATGACCGAGTGTTAGAATGCGAGATTCGCTAAACCCTGTACAAGGAAATGATTTGGGTGCAGGGTGGATTGATCACCATACCGACTTACTCTTATTGTTCACCTTGCTATACGGGATGGTAAATCTGAGTGACTTTCCTATAGTAGAGAGACGACGGTATTAAACCTTGTTTGAACCTTAGAATGGTTTAAGAATGTTTCCCTTGTACACGGCAGTTGTTGCCAATCGTAGGTTATACGGTGAGGATCAACCAGACCCATTTCCTGCAGGAGAAACCATAAATCGTTGACCACCATGAGATATCGATAGTTGTTTAGTATTGGCGCCAGACCCGTCAGCTATGAAGACGCAGTCTCAGAATAACCTTACCAAGATGAAAAGACAGAAGAATTGAGGAAAAGGTTATGCCGCTACCCAAAGAGCCAGAGAAGGAATTTTCCTGAAAATTTGAGAAGCCCGGCCCCGTCAAGAATAAGGATGGAGTATATGAGTACTGATGGGACCATGACAATGTTTCTAAGGGTGGTAGCACCCCAGACCCCCTGTGATGATCGATGGATTTTGAGAAGACCCCAAACCTAACCTATTTCTTCCTAGCCTCTCCGAATCTCGAGGACGAGATTCATTTTAAGGGTGGTAGGTTTGTAACATCCCAAAATTCTAAATTTTGGAATGTTAGAATAAATAGATAGATTTGATTGATTGTTTGGTTGTTGTGTGATTGATTGACTGAAAGTGAGTGAAATTTGAAACTTTTGAAAGTTAAATGAGAGGGAATAAAAGGACTTTCCCAAACTTTCATTTTTGCTTTTATGATCTCCGTAAATTCAAATTCTTTTCACCACAAAACCCTAGAGAGAAGATGACATGACTTCTTCCATTTATTTAAATGACAAGGGGTGTTGAAAATATTTGAATTTCATTTGAAAATATTTCCAATTCTGAAACTTTATGCAACTCAATGATTTTCACGAGAGAAGATAAAATGACTTCTTCAAAATATATGAAATATGAGTTGGGAGTTTCAAAGAAACTCAAATTTAAAATCCATTTTGAAATTATTTTCAATATTGGAGTTATTTGAGTTTTATTCAAATTATTTTTCTCCAAAATAAAAATTTATGGAAAATAGGGTAACATGATTCCCTACAATAGAAAATTGGAGAGAAATAAATTTGAATTCATTTTGTTATTTTTTTAAATGATTTTTATTGGATTTTAGTAGAGCAGTAGCACTCTTTGATTTATTTAAATTTGTGTGGATTTTATTTAATGCTAGAAAAATGCCCATGCTGTAGGAAATCTTTTTCTGAAAATTTTGATATATTATATGCCTATATAATATTTTTTTATTATTTTGTTTGTCTGTTTTAAAAAAAAAACTTTCCACGCGCCAACTGGGCCGGCCCCGCCGAGCCAGCCCAGCCCCAAGATTCCGCCGCCGCCTACCTCCTCCCGTGCTCCACCCGGACTCGCCGGAGTCCGAGCAAGCCACGCCGCCGGCCGCCCCTTTCCCCAAGGAAGCCGCATCCCCTGGCCCCTTTAAAAGCCGCACACCGCCGCCTTCTTCCCCTTCTCTCTCTCTCCTCGCGCCGCCGCCCTCGCGCCGCATCCCGCCGCCGCCGGTGAGATCCGCCGCCGCCGCCCCGCTCCGTCCCGTCGCCGTGGACCACCGTCGACGCCGCCATCCTCCTCGCCTCGCCGCGCCGCCCCTCCTCGACCTCTCTGTTGCCCTCCTCGACCATAGGAGCCGCCGCCCCGGCCGAGACCGAAGCCGCCGCCGTCGTCCTGCCCGACTCCGGCGATCGCCGCGGTAACCGCCGCCTCCCGTCCGTTGGATCTGGATCCAACGATCCAGATCGCGTCTTTGTTTTTTCTTTTCCTCCAAACGTTCTTTTTGCGAGCGTTCATTAGCTAGGGTTCGGCAGCGAACGGATTCGTTCGTTAGCATTCTGTAACGAACATTCGGTATGTAGTATTTTTCTTTTTCTTTTAATTTCCGCCAGGGACCTGTTTGTGAATAAGTTATTTGCAGAATAGCCCCTGTTCTTGAATCGGTCACAATTTTTTACTCGTTTGTCCAAATCCAATGAAACCAACGCCCACTTCTTCGTTATGATCCCCTCTATCCAGTAATCCAACTCAAACATGTTTTTGAAATTTTCAAATTTGAATTAGATCAGATTTTGACTTCAAACTTCGTTTGATCGTAACTTGAGTTTCGTAGCTCCGTTTGAGTTGATTCTTTTTGCTAATCGAAGCTCTTGACCTAAACTTTCTGATAAGGCCAAATTCATATAATTTTGGTACTGTTAGAAATTGTTTTATGTTGCAAGATTTATTTTCTTGGTTTTGATGTTTTCCGAATCGTCTTCTTCGTTCTTTCTGATCTTTTGAGTGATTGCTTATGTGTGGTTACTATTGCTTGCTTACGATAGATTGAAATGGAGTGTGACGAGTAGAACTATCAAGAGTTATGAGTGTGAATCATCTTCATCAACATTGCAGGCAAGTTCACACTTTGATCATATCCCTTTATTACCCAGTTTTTATGCATTAGATCAACCCTCACACATTGCATGAGTAGGATCTTTTAACTTGTGGGTTTGGGAAGTAGTTGATGAGGTAGGAACCTATTGTCCTGCATTCAAACCTTGGGAGTTACTTCTACGTTTTGCTTATACTGCTATGCTATGCTCGTAGACGTGGATTGGGTTTGAGTGTATTCCATGACAGATGTGAGATTGTTAATTAATGGTTCAACTTAAGGTGGCTACTTAAATACACATCTGGGTGGATTGAGGCACCTGGGGTATCCAGTGATTGCCTGTTTTTTTGGAAATCCCGAGGTTCCGTGTGATTCTCCTATGGACCGCCACCCAGGCTCAAAGGGATCATAAGATTATTCATGCTAGAAACTTCCGTTTGCAGCCACAAGCTATTATGGGCTCTAGCATAGTTGAGTATGTTGCATGACCTCTTCCAGTGGTAGGCTAGCAGATGCAGGGGATGTAGGTTGGTACTGTCTACCCGGGGTTAGAGTTAATGCTTCTGAAAGACTGTGTCTCGGTCATCCATTTCTCAAACACCATGTAGTGCGAGAATCCCAACGGAGGAGATCGAGTCTTGTGGGGAAAAGTGCACAAACCTCTGCAGAGTGTACAAACTAATCATGGTTAGCCGTGTCCCCGGTTATGGACAATTTTGAGTCTCTGGTCTTTGGATATTCATATTGATCTCATCATGTTACTTTAATTAATTTTGTTGGGTTTGATGATGATACTTAATTGGGATTGAGAATGTTGTCAACCATTCTCAATGTTTAACAACCACCATGATAGTTAAATAAAATTTATTCCTTTGCGGTAGGGAAAATTGGCTTTTCGCAAAATTGTAACCATTGAGCCTTCTACCAGCCATATATGCATGTAGTATAGCATTATTTTGTTCATTACTCTCTATGTGTTACATTGCCAGCATATTCCATGTGCTGACCCATTTTCGGGCTGCAACGTTTCATGTTGCAGACTTTTCAGACGACGAGTAAGGTGCCTTAGGTCGTGGTCTTATACTCAGTGATGCCGTTGGAGTTGATGGACTCACTTATCTTCAAAGTCTTCCGCTGTTATCATTTTAGATGGCCTTAAGCCATATTTGTCATACTTATTTCTCTCTTGAGATACTCGATGTAATAAGTATGTGATTGCTACTCTGTTATAAATCCTCCAAGTACTGTGCGTGTCAGCATTACTGATCCAGGGATGACACTGGTGCACGGTAGATCAAACTGTTTGAGGTCTGGTCGCTACACATGCTCACCACCACCGGTTGGTTCCTCCACCGTTGCACCTACTAGAGCAGCCCCACCTCAGATTATGAGCGCGGCGACATCATCTCAAGAGTATGGTACATTGTCATCGTTCGTACCTACATCAGCTACGTCTTTGCGACAAGGTAATAGTAAAGGTATTGATAATATAACTTCACATGAGAATGATGCATGCCTAATTAACTTAAATACATCATGTATTGAGTTACCTGTTGATTTGAGCACGCCACCTATTTTAGAGAATCATGTTACTGTCATGAATGCATCATGTGATCAAACAACTGAAATACCAACAATTTTGAGTGCGCCCATTGAATCTGTTGATGTCAAAGAACCATGTGAATCAGGAAATAAATCAGATTTGGATCAAATACATTTTAAAATAATTGTGCCAATGTTTAATCATTTTGATATGACATCTAATCTTGGTGATGGTTCATCAATGTTGGGATGGTTTAATGATAAGCATTGTCAATCTTTTGATATGAATAAGAGCTTCACTTATATGTGCAAACTGAGTTGCAATATTTTCATGCCTTTGACTTCTTGTGATAATATATTGGCTTTACATTTCATGACTTTTGAAGGGTGCTCTTGTATAACTGTGTCACATGTGCACCAAATGAGATCAGTAAAAATGGATGACATATACATATACAACGTGTACACCTTCTCTCTTTTGTTAGCCAGATTTCAGATTAAGCAACGCCGAGGACGGCTTTGTTTTCAAGAAGGGGAGGATGATGAGGACATGACTACCTTGGATACGACCAAAAATATTGCATACATGCATATTTATCAGGTGATTTCTAGTGCAAACTATTCAATAATCTATTTATGTTATCCAGAACAAAAATACTTCACACACTTTTGTGTTTTGTCTAATTGCAGGTGTATGGGACATTTGTACAATCCACATATGAAGATAAGGCAAAAGGAGAAGTTTAGGTTCTGTTCAAAAAGTCATCTCACGTCACTTTTGGGCCAAGAGAAGATAGAGTCCAAGTCTCTCATGTTCTGGATTCAGATTCGGATTGCACAGACATACCTAACTCAAAACGCCAACAACTTTTTCATACGGACTCCAAATTGGGTGATTCTATTTTTTGTTGGAAAGTAGATTTCGTCCTCTTTCCAACCCAATTGGATTGACCTTGAAATTCATCCGGAGCGTTGAGATATGGACGAAACAATCTGACGCTGCAGCAGAATCCGAGTCAAACAACAAGTCCAAAGGTGTTGCATCACCTTCACATGGGCCCATGAGCCTTGTACGACCTAGGGTTGGTTTTAGGCTGCCTTGGGACGTCCTCCCACCTCCTTGGCCGCCACCCCTTGCTCCTATATAAGTAGATCCATCTAGTAACTTTTTCCTTGGGATTTGTTTAGTTATAAGTTAGCCATTGCAACTTCGTGTACTTCGTTCGTGTCCAACGACCAGACCAAGACCGCTTCCGGATCCCCACCTTTATCAATACTTCATATATATTCGCAATATTCAGATTGCTTTATCATATTCTTGCTTGTTCTTCGATTGCTTGCAGGAATAGACCTTCGTGGTTAGGCTGACCGTGCTTCCGGCATCGTTAGTAACCTCAGGAGATTGGTTTAGCGATTGCTAAGGCGCAACGTCTTGCACGTTTGTAGTCGGACCGTCAAAGTCGTCTCCACCAAATCCATAGTTATCATCTCATCGAAAGATCGGGACCCTCACCTCTATCAGTAGTCCTTTCGATAAGTAAGAGTGTCGAACCCAACGAGGAGCAGAAGGAAATGATAAGCGGTTTTCAGCAAGGTATTCTCTGCAAGCACTGAAATTATAGGTAACAGATAGTTTTGTGATAAGATAATTTGTAACGATCAACAAGTAACAAAAGTAAATAAAGTGCAACAAGGTGGCCCAATCCTTTTTGTAGCAAAGGACAAGCCTGGACAAACTCTTATATAGAGAAAAGCGCTCCCGAGGACACATGGGAATTATCGTCAAGCTAGTTTTCATCACGTTCATATGATTCGCGTTCAGTACTTTGATAATTTGATATGTAGCTGGACCGGTGCTTGGGTGCTTTCCTTACTTGGACAAGCATCCCACTTATGATTAACCCCTATTGCAAGCATCCGCAACTACAAAAGAAGTATTAAGGTAAACCTAACCATAGCAAGAAACATATGGATCCAAAGCAGCCCCTTACGAAGCAACGCATAAACTAGGGTTTAAGCTTCTGTCACTCTAGCAACCCATCATCTACTTATTACTTCCCAATGCCTTCCTCTAGGCCCAAATAATGGTGAAGTGTCATGTAGTCGACGTTCACATAACACCACTAGAGGAGAGACAACATACATCTCATCAAAATATCGAACGAATACCAAATTCACATGACTACTAATAGCAAGACTTCTCCCATGTCCTCAGGAACAAACGTAACTACTCACAAAGCATATTTATGTTCATAATCAGAGGGGTATTAATATGCATATAGGATCTGAACATATGATCATCCACCAAATAAACCAACTAGCATCAACTACAAGGAGTAATCAACACTACTAGCAACGTACAAGTACCAATCCCAGACTTAGAGACAAGAATTGGATACAAGAGATGAACTAGGGTTTGAGAGGAGATGGTGCTGGTGAAGATGTTGATGGAGATTGGCCCCCTCCCGATGAGAGGAGCGTTGGTGATGACGATGGCGATGATTTCCCCCTCCCGGAGGGAAATGTCCTCGGCAGAACAGCTCTGCTGGAGCCCTAGATTGGTTCCACCAAGGTTCCGCCTTGTGGCGGTGGAGTCTCGTCCCGAAAGCTTGCTTATGATTTTTCTTCGGACGAAAGACTTCATATAGTAGAAGATGGGCACCGGAGGGCCAACAGGGGGCCCATGAGGCAGGGGCGCGCCCAGGGGGGTAGGGCGCGCCCCCCACCCTCGTGGCCAGGGTGTGGGCCCCCTCTGGTATTTCTTCCACTCAATATTTTTTATTATTTCCAAAAGTTAGTTCCGTGGAGTTTCAGGACTTTTGGAGTTGTGCAGAATAGGTCTCTAATATTTGCTTCTTTTCCAGCCCAGAATTCCAGCTGCCGGCATTCTCCCTCCTTATGTAAACCTTGTAAAATAAGAGAGAATAGGCATAAGTATTGTGACCTAATGTGTAATAATAGCCCATAATGCAATAAATATTGATATAAAAGCATGATGCAAAATGGACGTATCAGGAGTCCGTCGCCAGCTCGGGGACGGCGCGAGGCTGGGCCGCGGCCTGGCCCGGTTGGTTGGGCGGGCCCGGTTCGGCGGATTGTTTTTTAAATAAACTTTTTTTCCAGAAAAACAAAAATAAGAAAAAACAAAATGAATAAAAATATTAAATAGGCATATAATATATCAAAATTTTCAGAAAAAGATTTTCTACGACCTGGACATTTTTCTATAGTCAAATAAAATCCACAAAAAATTTAAATAAATCAAACAGTCCTACAGCTCTAATAAAATCCAATATCATTTTAAAAATACCAAAATTAATTCAAATTTATTTCTCTCCAATTTTCTGATGTAGGGAATCATTTTACCCTAATTTCTGTATATGTTAACTTTTTGAAGAAAAATAATTTGAATAAAACCCAAATAACTCCAAATTGAAAAATAATTTCAAAGGGACTTTGAATTTGATTCTTTGAAACTTCCAACTCATATTTCATATATCTTGAAGAAGTCATTTTATCTTCTCTCGTGAAAATCATTGAGTTGCTTAAAGTTTCTGAATTTGAAATATTTCCAAAGGAAATTCAAATCTTTTTGAAACCTTTTCATTTATTTAAATGGAAGAAGTCATGTCATCTTCTCTCCAGGGTTTTGGTGGTGAAAAGAATTTGAATTCATGGAGATCATAAAATGCAAAAATGAAAGTTTGGGAAAGTCCTTTTATTCCCTCTCATTTAACTTTCAAAAAGTTTCAAATTTCACTCAATTCCACACAATCAATCAAATCTATCTATTTATAATAACATTCCAAAATTTAGAATTTTGGGATGTTACAACACCGCCCCCCAAAAAACCTGGGTGTTCTTCTTCGTCCTCACTCCCACCAAGCTCACGTCAGCTCGCTCCACTCATACCCCCAAATTCCTCACCTCACTCCTACAGAAAACCCCAGCTCCCCTTCTTCCTCACTACTACAGAAAAACCCCAGCTCCCCTTCTTATTCACTCGCACTACAACTAGGCTCGTCGTTCGTTACTCTGCTCAAATCTGTGAGCGCGACGCGACGCCCTCGAGGAAAATGGAGTCGGCTGACCCCAGCGCCAAGAAGATGAGGCTCCCGCCAGCGGCGACGCCTGTTGTAGATCCCGCACCCGGCAGCGCAGGGAGAAGCGGCGACCCCGCCCCCACCGGATCCCAGGAACCCGTAGAATCTCGGATGGACCGCATCAGCGATCTCCCGGACGCCGTCCTTGGGGAGATCATCTCACTTCTCCCCACCAAGGATTGCTGCCGCACCCAAGTCCTCTCAATTCGGTGGCGCCCTCTATGGCGTGCTGTGCCCCTTAATCTCGACTGTCATCAGCTATCTCTCTTCAATGATTTTGAAATCCCCAGAGCCATCATCTCCTCCTACCAGGGCTCCATTCAAAGCCTCTACATCCCATCATGCTACCTGAGCAAGCATAACATGCCCTGCACGGTGGACGCCTGGCTGAAATCTCCTTAATTCACAGAACTACAGGTGCTTGAGTTCTACTATTCCCCTGGAAATCACCTACCAGATACCGAACGCCATCTACCTGTGCCCTGAGCACCGATATCCATCTCGCAGTTTTCCTCCTCTCTCCACACCGCCACCTTTGCGTTCTGCGACCTACCAGACAATCTGGTACTAAACCTTCGACTCCCATTTCTGAAGAAACTTTCACTTGTACGGGTTCGTATATCGGAGGCCTCATTGCATAGCATCATCCACTCCAGTTGCCCTGCCCTGGAGTGCTTGGTGCTTGTTTTCACAGTTAGAATCGGTTGTCTCCAAATAAAGTCGCCTGACCTTGTAATAATTGGAATTTCTTTTGACGGAAGGCAGCTCATCATCCAAGATGCCCCTTCACTTCAAAGGTTGATCCTTGATTCTAGTTATTCACCGTTGCAAATAACCGTCCTCTCTGCGCCTAAACTAGATACCTTGGGTGTAATACATGATCTCTGTGCTCATTTCAATATGGTGTTTGGCTCCACAGTTCTTCAGGTACTTTATATTATCATCTACACTTGTAACCATAAGCTGCATTTTAAATTTCTGCGCATAAGTTATATGTCATCTTGGAGTACACATTTTGTACTAATATTATGTTCTATGCTCAATGAAGAGTTTATCCATGGATGGCCTATCAATGGTGCTGGATTCTGTCAAGATCTTGATAGAGGCGAGGGTCCCGATCTTTCGATGAGATGACAATGGCTAACTTTTAACTAAACAAATCCCAACCAAAAAGCTACTAGATGGATCTACTTATATCGGAGCAAGGGGTGGAGGCCAAGGAGGTGGGAGGACGTCCCAAGGCAGCCTAAAACCAACCCTAGGTCGTACAAGGCTCATGGGCCCAAGTGGAGGTGATGCAACACCTTTGGACTTGTTGTTTGACTCAGATTCTGCTGCAGCGTCAGATTGTTTTGTCCATATCTCAACGCTCCGGACGAATTTAAAGGTGAATCCAGTTGGGTTGGAAAGAGGACGAAATCTACTTTCCAACAAAAAAAGAATCACCCAATTTAGAGTCCGTATGAAAAAGTTTTTGGCATTTTGAGTCAGGTATGTTTGTGTAGTCCGAATCTGAATCCAGAACATGAGAGACTTGGACTCTATCTTCTTTTGGCCCAAAACTGACGTGAGAGGACTTTTTGAACAGAACCTAAACTTCTCCTTTTACCCTATCTTCATATGTAGATTGTACAAATGTCCCATACACCTGCAATTAGACAAAACACAAAAGTGTGTGAAGTATTTTTGTTCTGGATAACATAAATAGATTATTGAATAGTTTGCACTAGAAATCACCTGATAAATATGCATGTATGCAATATTTTTGGTCGTATCCAAGGTAGTCATGTCCTCATCATCCTCCCCTTCTTGAAAACAAAGCCGTCCTCGACGTTGCTTAATCTGAAATGTGGCTAACAAAAGAGACAAGGTGTACATGTTGTATATGTATATGTCATCCATTTTTACTTTCCTTTGTTTTTGCACATATGGCACATGTATACATGAGTAACCTTCATAGTTGATAAAATCTAAAGCCAAAATATTATCACAAGAAGTAGAAGGCATGAGAATATTGCAACTCAGTTTGCACATATAAGCGAACTTCTTATTCATTTCAAAAGGTTGACAATTTTCATCATTAAACCATCCCAACATTGGTGAATAAACCTTACTTGCATCAAATTTACATGCTATAACATGCTTAAATAAACAAACATGCAATAAGTCATTGGACACAGAATCATCACCAAGATTAGAGGTCATATCAAAATGATTAAACATTGGTTCTTTTGCATCAACAGTTAATTCAATGGGTGCACTCAAAATTGTTGGTATTTCAGTTGTTTGATCACATGATGCATTCATGACAGTAACATGATTCCCTAAAATAGGTGATGCGCTCAAATCAACAGGTAACTCAACACATGATGTATTCAAGTTAACTAGGCATGCATCATTCTGATGTGAAGTTATATCATCAATACCTTTACAGTTACCTTGTCGCAAAGATGTAGTTGATGTAGGTACGGATGATGGTAATGTACCATACTCTTGAGATGATGTTGCGCTCACAATCTGAGGTGTGGCTGCTCTAGTAGGTGCAACGGTGGAGGAACCAAGCGGTGGTGGTGAGCATGAACTAGAATAGTAGTTGTTATAGTCACCCAATGCATCCTCCTGTAACTGTCTCTCAAAGGTACAAGCACGAATATACATACCAGTAATGCAACGAGGAATATACTGAAATCGTGCTTGAATATCATGGTTCAAACCACCAAAAAATCTATTCATTGTATCATCCACAGATTCTTCTATGTCACAATGATGCATATAAGATTTGAACTCTTGGTAGTAAGCATGAACAGTGTTACTGCCTTGTTTTAATTGTTCCAATTTGCGAAGAAATTCACGACAATAGTAAGGAGGAAAACATTGTTGTCTATTTACAGCTTGCAAATCTTTCCAAGTTGTGGGTTGGTTATCAATGTTTTTCTTACAATGCACACTCCACCAAACAGAAGCAAAACCAATAAATGCTCTAGTGGCAGCTCGTACTCGCTCAAGTTCAGAAAAGTCATGGTGACTAAAAACTTGTTCTACTTCAAGCTTCCAAGCTAGATAAATAACAGGATTAAATCTACCCTCAAATGACGGTAAAGAGATAACCTAACCATGTGCTTGTGTGTGTTGTCCCAACTCTCGTGATGGTGAAGATGTGTCCGTCGTCCAAGAACGTCTATCTCCGGAACCTGTCATGATTAGTAGAAACAAGAAACAAAATTCGAGAATAATGTTCCTATGAACTACTAGGATGTGGTTGTAAAGTGCTCACAGTAAAGCATATATCAATATCTTACAAGTTCTTACCAAGCAGCAGGTAGTGACAGGCAACCAGCGGTGTCAAATAACTCTGAAGGTTGTGTAAAGCGATTACCAGGGGAACGTACGTATACACGATGGAGAAATATGTGGAGCTGGGTTGGCTATATATGGTAGCAAAATATTAGCAATAATCAATTCAGAGATGCAATGTTGAATAAACGCTCAACGACGGTACTGTGCTGGTCCTAGGCTAGACCGGACTAGAGACGCGAGCCTAGTACACTAATGAGGTCACGGCGTAGCACAACTAGCATCAATGAAGGATACTAAGTAGCTCTGGACAGCAAGATATAAGTGAAGATCACAACGGCAGTAAAGATAATGATGAAAAACAACTGCCAAGCAGGATATACAACAACTCTCTCTCCAACTTTCCTCTTGAAAAGTTTGAGCCAATTTTCTGATAATTTTTTTCAAAGAATGCTACTAACTCAAGCTTTCCAATGCAAAAATAATCAGTCAATTCCGAGTTGATATGAGGAGTCAAAGAATTCTGAAACTGGATTGAAAAACTGGAATAACCTGTGTCCACGAACTTCGGAGGGAAAAATACCTATTTAGAAGAAGATTTTGAGGTGTCAAATACTGAACAAGTCTCTGCAACTATTTAGATGCGTCTCGTCGCTAGCTTTCATTTGAGTACTCGCGGAGCCAAAACGGACTTCGTATGAGGAAGTTATGCCTGTTTTACTGAACAGTGCACAAAACAGATTCCAATCCGAATTCAACTATGAGATTGAGTCTAGATAGATCCGAATTTTGTTTTTTTTTCTTCTCTCTTTTTTTCCTCACACTTTTTTTCTTTTTCTTTCTCTTTTTTTTTTCTCAGACTTTTTTTTTTACTTTTTTTCTCTCCGTCTTTCCAAAACAAACTAGATAAGATGCAGATGGGATCAAGCGAAGATGTGAACGATCTCAACTATGATTATGACAATGAACTATGGGTAGCACATGGTGGAAATTGATGGATGGTGTGGTGGACAGCGGAAGGGATAACGATGCAGCGGCGACGTGACTAATGTGAACAGAACTCGAAACTCTAAACGAACTAGACACTAAGACCAGCAACTTGACACGACGATGCAACCGATAATTAAATAATGCCAACAATGAAAAGAAAATTGCAAAGTCTCAGACTGGCTAGGACAATGGATGAATAGATCTAACTTTTTTTGTGGCTTTTTCTTGCACAATAGGTAAGAAAATAAATCTAATCTAGGGATAACTGGTAATTCTCGCCGAGCAACCTGAAAACTGATACCACTTGATAGAGGCAAAGGTGTCCCGATGTTTCAATAAGATAGCAATCGTTTTCCGTGGGAGTCGACTTTGATGATCCGACTACGAACGTGCGAAGACATCGCGCCTTAGTAATCGCTAAACCAACTTCCGAGGGGTTATCACGGTCAGCCTGACCACGAAGGTCTATTTCTGCAAGCAATCGAAGAACAAGCGATCCGACCACAAACGTGCACGACATTGTGCCTTAGCAATCGCTAAACCAATCTCCTGAGGTTATTGACGATGCCGGAAGCACGATCAGCCTGACCACAAAGGTCTATTCCTACAAGCAATCGAAGAACGAGCAAGAATATGATAAAGCAACCTGAATATTGCGAATATATATGAAGTATTGATAATGGTGGGGATCCATAAGCGGTCTTGGTCTGGTCGTTGGACACAAACGAAGTACACGAAGTTGCAGCTATGGCAAACTTTCAATCTAAAGAAAACCCAAGGAAAAAGATACTAGATGGATCTACTTATATAGGAGCAAGGGGTGGCAGTCAAGGAGGTGGGAGGACGTCCCAAGGCAGCCTAAAACCAACCCTAGGTCGTACAAGGCTCATGGGCCCAAGTGGAGGTGATGCAACACCTTTGGACTTGTTGTTTGACTCGGATTCTGCTGCAGCATCAGATTGTTTCGTCCATATCTCAACGCTCCGGACGAATTTAAAGGTGAATCCAATTGGGTTGGAAAGAGGACGAAATCTACTTTCCAACAAAAAAAGAATCACCCAATTTGGAGTCCGTATGAAAAAGTTGTTGGCGTTTTGAGTTAGGTATGTCTGTGCAATCCGAATATGAATCCAGAACATGAGAGACTTGGACTCTATCTTCTCTTGGCCCAAAAGTGACGTGAGAGTACTTTTTGAACAGAACCTAAACTTCTCCTTTTGCCTTATCTTCATATGTGGATTGTACAAATGTCCCATACACCTGCAATTAGACAAAACACAAAAGTGTGTGAAGTATTTTTGTTCTGGATAACATAAATAGATTATTGAATAGTTTGAACTACAAATCACCTGACAAATATGCATGTATGCAATATTTTTGGTCGTATCCAAGGTAGTCATGTCCTCATCAGATCTTATATATCCAAATGAATAGTTTTGATCTGAGCAAGATTATTGGCTTGCTGCAATGCTTTCCATGTCTGGAGAAGTTGTATATAAAGGTGATAATTTCACGCACATTGGAAGCCCGCATATAGTGTACTAGAATTAACCGTTCAGCTGTTGCTCTTTCGACACTCTTTTTTTAGACCTTAACTGTTTTCAATCTTCATGTCTATTTAGGCAACAGGACAGGGTAAGAAAGTTAACCAATCGGTGGATTCGTAAGCCTCGGGATTTTCTCACTTCTCATGAGATTCGATTGAAGACAATAACTCTAGACTGATATGTAGCCAACTGTGCAAACAGTAGATTTGTCAAATTCTTCCTGCTGAATGCGAGGTTACTATTGTCCATCAGGCTTAAGTTTATCAGCAGCATGGTTTTGACGGATGGGTATGTGAAAGAGCAAAAAAAGGAGTTTCAGGTGGGCAAAAGAGCTTCTGAATGTGCCGGGCTTCTATTTACAACATATTGTGGTCATAATCCAGTAAATTTTACGACCCAGGATGTTCATTCTATGGACCTGACCGATCCATTTGACTGTGACTGCCGAAAACAGTGCTGGAGTTAGATGTTGTTGCCCTTTTCAACCTGGGTTTTTTTTGTAAACCTGATGAACAATTAACCCTCGTGCTTTTGTACAGTTTGTAAGCTGGAGTTAGATGTTCTTGCCCTTTTCAACTCAGCTGTGACTGTCATATTTTCTTTCAAGCCAGGCAAATGGCTTGCCAGTCGTTTAATTTAGAGTGAAATATTGTAACAACTAAAAAATCCCAACCAAGGGAAATAACATCACTCTCGCTGGCTGCTTGAGCTCACTGTGCATTACAGAAGCGAAGTGATTAGCCCCCACCAGCACCCACAAACTTATTTCGAACTAGCACATCAAATGGGCTGTAAATTTTCATAGGAAAGGCTGCATGACCATGACAGATTTGGATTCTGACATTTGGGACCCGCGAGGAAATAGCCTATCCAAGGTGGTGTCGACTTACTAGCCAGTCAATAAACGATTCTGCCTACCAGCCATTGGATTGACATCCAACATCTGTCGTGTATCTTCTATCTCTTGTCTTCTTCTTCCTCCAGCCACCCAAAACAAAGCACCCCGTCGGCTCCGCCTGCTCCCGCCTCCCATGGCTGGCTGCGCCTCCGCCGCCCTATCGTACGTACCCTCCAACGTTGGCCAGTCCCTCCCTCTATTCCCCCACACGTCCTGTTATTCTCCGGCGACGTCAGCCCCAACACGCACCCGCACCCGAACCAGTCAACCCTCGTACACCCCTCCGTCTGCGACTGGACCGGCGCATCTTCCACGGCTCATGTTCGTTCCGTCCGAGGCCTCGCCGTCGTCCTCCGCCATGCGGCCTTGGTTCGCTCGCCGTGCGTGGTGCGCCGCCCTCTTGCGTTGTCAACAACCAAGAGGAACAAGGAGATGACTGTACGTGGAGAGGATGACAATAGGGACCCACTAGCGTCATGGCAGTACGCAAGCAAGTGCCTCTATATTACAAGCCCAAAAATATGGTTCCTCCTAATGGTTGGACATCTGGGGCTCACGACATTGTCAACGTAGTCAATAAACAAGAGAATTACACTACGAGCGGCTGACACCAGGGACCTAGCAGGTCGCGCAGTTTTTTTAGGAACAAGCAGTTGTTATTTATACTAGTTTTAGCGAAGGATCAGGGTAACAACGGGGCTGTGCGGGGGCTGTGGCCCGTCTAGCCAGGGTTTTATTTATGTTTACCACAATATGAGCCCAATTGTGTTTTTTTCTTGCTGAAAATGGCTAGCCCAGTTCTATTTTTTTAAAGAAATACCCAAACGAGGCCTACTTGCTTTATCAGCCCTGCCAGGCTGCAAATCTTTCAAGACGAGGAGAGTTTCATTCGGTTTGCCGAGAAATGGGTTGTACATTTTTAAAACACATCAAACCGAGAATTAGTTTCAATTTTTTTCATTACAAGATTTTAAATTCCATTGATTTTTATGCGTGGACAATTATTTGGATTTTATATTTATATGAATTATTTTTCAAAATAGTTTGAATGTGAATCGATATTTCGGGATTAAAAACAGTTGACCGCACCGAAATATGCAAAATTTTGTATACTTTTTAACCGTGGCCGCAATATGGGGTGTAACGCTAACAAAAAGAAGATGGGCTCCAAAAAATTCTTAAGAATTACCAAATGGGCTGTACATTATTAGAAATAATGCACACAAGAGCAGTGACCGTTGGGTGTCCATCCAATGGCTGCCGTGCTTCTTCAATCTCTGCCCTTCATGCTCCAGCCGCTCAAACAAGCGCCGGCGGGACTGCCTGCTCCCTCCTACCGCGGCCGGCTATGCTGCAGCGCAGGCCTCACCGCCCCACCGTACTCCCATCGCTGGCCTAGCCATCCCTCTACTCACCCACACCTGCTGTTATTCTCCGGCGATGGCAGATGAACCAGTAAACCCTCGTACTCCTCCACGCGGGAAACAACTGCCGAGTCTTCCCTGGCTCCACGTCGTTCCCTTCCTAGGCCTTGTCGTCGTCCACCGCCCTGGTGATCTCGGCGCGGCCTGGTCAACATGGTCAATGAACGACATCCATCGGAACTGGACTGTACGTGGAGAGGCTGACAGCTGGGTCCATGGCCGCACGCAAGGAAATACCTTCTTATTACGCGCAAAATAATGACTCCTCCACCTAATAGCTAGGACCCATGGGAAGGGCTTCTGTATTTCGTGAAAAAAACGTTCCCCCCGCTGATAGGTCGGACCCACCAGCTATATCTTCACACGCAAGGAAGTGCCTCCTTATTACGCACAAAAAAATGAATACCCCCCTGCTAGCTGGGACCCACCATAGTGAGTGGCTGACTTGTGGGCCTACTAAGTTGACGGGGACGGACGACTTTGTCAACTTAGTCAATATGAATGATTCTAGCTCCAGTCATCATAGATGTCCATCCAACGGCCCTAGTGCTTCTTCAACCTCTAGTCTTCTTGCTCCAGCCGCCCAAAGCAGCGCCGGTCGTGCCGCCTGCTCCTGCCTCCCGTGGCTGGCTGTGCTGCCACGGAGGCCTCACCGCCCCCATACTACTCCCACCGCTGGCCAGGCCATCCCTCCACTCACCCACACCCCCTGTTATTCTACGGCGACGGCAGCCTCACACCGGAGCCGAACCAGTGAACCCTCGTACTCCTCTCCGCGTGGGCATCCATTGCCGCGTCTTCCCCGGCTCCGCGTCGTCCCCTTCCTAGGCCTCGCCGTTGTCCACCGCCTTGGTGCTCTCGGCGCGGCGTGGTCAATGTGGTCAACGACCGACTTCCATCGAAAGAGTACTGTACGTGGAGAGGCTGACAGCTGGGTCCACGGCTGCAGCTGGGTCCACGGCCACAGCCCAGTTTTTTTTATTTGCCAAGTAAGTAGCTTTGTCAGGCCTGTTGGGCTACAAATCTTTCAAGACGAGGAGAGCTTCATTTGGCTGGCCGAGAAAATGGCCTATCAGTAATGAGAAATGGGTTGTACATTTTTAAAACACATCAAACCGACAATTAGTTTCAAATTTCTTTTTTTCATTTTGAGATTTTAAATTGCATTGATTTTTATGCGTGGACAATTTGTTGGATTTTATATTGATATACATTTATTTTTAAAATCAGTTTGAATGTGAGTCGAAATTTTGGGATTAAAAACAGTTCGGACCGCACCGAAATGTGCAAAATTTTGTATAATTTTTTAACCGTGGCCACAATATGGGTTGTAATTCTAACAAAAAGAATATGGGCTAAAAAAACCTTAAGAATTAGCAAATGGGCTGTAAATTATTAGAAATAATGGCAGATGGGTTGTATGCTGTTTTCCACAGATTTGAGGCTTTCCTAAAAAAAGGTTGACGCACAAGCAGTGATTGTTGGATGTCCATCCAACGGCCGTCGTGCTTCTTCAATCTCTGCTCTTCCTGATCCAGCCGATCAAACAAGCGCCGGCGGGACTGCCTGCTCCCTCCTCCCCGCGGCCGGCTGTGCTGCCGCGCAGGCCTCACCGCCCCACCGTACTCCCATCGCTGGCCTAGCCATCCCTATACTCAGCCACACCTGCTGTTATTCTCCGGTGACGGCAGACGAACCAGTAAACCCTTGTACAGTCGTACTGCCCTCCGCCTGGGAAACAACTGCCGAGTCTTCCCTGGCTCCGTGTCGTTCCCTTCCTAGGCCTCGCCATCGTCCACCGCCCTGGTGCTCTCAGCGCGGCCTGGTCAACGTGTTCAATGGCCGACATGCATCTAAAGTGGACTGTACGTGGAGAGGCTGACAGCTAGGTCCACGGTCGCACGCAAGGAAATGCCTCCTTATTATGAGCAAAATAATGAATCTTCCACCTAACATCTGGGACCCACCGAAAGGGCCTCTGTATTTCGCGAAAAAGACGTTACCGCCGCTGTCAGCTCGGACCCACCAGCTATATCTTCGCACGCAAGGAAGTGCCTCCTTATTACGCACAAAAAATGAATACTCCCCCTGCTAGCTGGGACCCAGTATAGTGGCACGCTGACTTGTGGGCCTACTAAGTTGATGGGGATGGAAGGCTTTGTCAACTTAGTCAATATGCACGATTCTAGCTCCAGTGACCGTACGATGTCCATCCAACGGCCGTAGTGCTTCTTCAACCTCAGGTCTTCTTGCTCCAGCCGCCCAAACTAGCACCGGTCGTGCCTCGTGCTCCTGCCTCCCGTGGCCGGCTGCGATGCCGCGGAGGCCTCACCGCCCCTACTACTCCCACCGCTGGCCAGACCATCCCTCTACTCACCCACACCCCCTGTTATTCTGCGGCGACGGCAGCCTCACACCGCAGCGAACCAGTGAACCCTCATACTCCTCTACGCGTGGGCATCCACTGCCGCGTCTTCCCGGGCTCTGCATCATCCCCTTCCTAGACCTCGCCGTCGTCCACCTCCCTGGTGCTCTCGGCGCGGCGTGGTCAACGTGGTCAAGGAACGGCTTCCATCGGACGTGGACTGTACGTGGAGAGGCTGACAGCTGGGTCCACGGCCGCAGCAAGGAAGTGCCTCCTTATTACGCGCAAAATAATTATTCCTCCACCTGACAGCGGGGACCAACCAGACGGGCCACCATCTTTCGCGAAAAAAACGTTTCCCCCTGACTGCTGGGACCCACCAGCTACATCTTCGCACGCAAGGAAGTGCGTCCGGACAAAACAAATGATTCGCCCCCTGACTGCTGGGACCCACCAGCTACATCTTCGCACGCAAGGAAGTGCCTGACAGTCGGGACCCACCTGGTCGAAGCGTACGTGGCGTTGTCATTCTAGTCGCGAACGTGTACGTACATACTGGTCGATGTAGAGGCGCGCACGTAGCATGTACATGTACGTACAACGGCCAGTGTGCAAGAAAGAAAATACGGCCACGTACGTACATATGGGCGGGGTCTCGAACGCCTACTCGGGCATACGTACGGCCAGGGCTTGTGTACATGGCTGGGTCGGAACGGAGAAACAGCGTCATCGTTGTGTTCATGGGGAGCCAACCGGCTGGGTCGGAACGGAATGCGTCGTCATGTTCATCGGGAGGGCTTGGACGGAACAGCCGATGGAAACGAGGCCTGGCGTACCGCAGAACAAAGGAAACGGCCTTGTGTTCGACCGGCCACGTCCGAAACGGGATCCTGTTCATCGGGAGGGGTCTAGCATACTGCAAAACGGAGGAAACGGACCTCCTACGGTCGAAACAGGGTCCTGTTGATCGGGAGGGGTGTGTCGTACCGCAAAACGGAGGAAACGGACTTGTGTTGGAGCGCTACGGTCGAAATGGGGGTCCTGTTCATCGGGAGGGGTGTGGCGTACCGCAAAACGGGACTCCATGGGATACTGTTCATCTCCACCGTCGACCCCCTCCAGCCTCCACGGGCTACTGTTCATCCACCGTCGACCTCCTCCAGCCTCCACCTGCGACTGTTCATCCACGGGCTCCTGTTCATCCAGCCTCCACCGCTCGCTACTCCACCGGCTACTATTCAACCAACCCTCTCCACGGGCTCCTGTTCAACCACCCCTCCACGGGCTACTGTTCATCCAGCCCTCCACCGTCTACTGTTCATCCAGCCCTCCACGGGGTGGTCCTGTTCATCCAACCCTCCAAGGGGTCCTATTCATCCAGCCCCAACTGGCTCGATCGATCGGGGTCCTGTTCATCCAGAGGCAACACCACGGGGTCCTGTTCATCCACCCCCACCGGGAACTATTCATCCAAACCCCCCCAGCAACACTCACTGTTCATCTAGAGGCAGCATTGATCGGCTTTAGTTAGCACCAGTAGCGAAGGAATCGCTCGATCGGGTTCAGTTAACAGCCATCAATCGCTCGGGTTAACGCGTAGCTTGTAGTGCAATCGCTCAGGTTCAGTTAGAGCCCAACGCCTCGATCGGGTTCAGTTAGAGCCCAACGCCAAGCACCCACGCGCGTGCGTGTATGAGAGAAACATGCATCGCTCGGCCCCGACCACCCACCGTAACCGGGAACACCCCGATATTTTCCTCGCCCTCGCTTCTACCATGGTTTTTTTCCATCATGGATGTCGGTGGGAAACGACACCTATGGGATCACAAGAATCCCTACTACGGTTGTCGGGGCACAGGGTTGCGAGAAGAGCAGGATTAGCAGTCAGCACAAGGATCGTTTACCCAGGTTTGAGCCGCGAGGATGCGTAAAACCCTAGTCCTGCTTTGGTGGATGTATTGAGTGTTCTTGAGCCCTCGAACTAGCTACGGTGGCTGTGTAGTTCCAAAGAGCCGAATCCCCCTCCAGTATGCCAAGGGCCTCCTTTTATAGTCGAAAGGGGCTGCCACAGTGGCACACAGGAGGTGGAAAGGCATACAGTACTGCGAGCTTATCGTCCGTATTACAGGACAAGACGCATTTAATGCGTTGCTTAGGTGTCCCCTAGCTTTATCGAGGACGGGAGCGAGGCCCGTCCCGTCCGGCGCCGCTCCTCCTCGCTTCGACACACGCCCTGGCCAGCGATGCATGCGGCGCCATGTAGGCAGGCAGGCAGCTGAGGTGGCGCGGTGGTAGGGTCTTCATGAAGATCTATATGTCGCCACGCAGGCGCTTGCTGATCTGGCGTGGGAGCTGCATGTCGCCACGCAGGTGCCAGCCCAGCTGGTTGGGCTGCCAGCTGCATGCGAACGGCGGTGGAAACTTGGCTGGCGTGGCCCTGCTGATGTCCTCGGCAAGGGTCTTGCCGTGGCGCGCAGCCGTCCCCGACAAGGATCTTGCCGGGGGTCTTGTGGCTTTCCTCGGCAAGGATCCCGCCGAGGGTCGCCGTCGTCTGGTCCTCATCTGATCTCATATATCTATGATCTTGACAAAGATCTGCATGCCACCACAGAGGTGCCTCCCGAGCCCTGGTCCAATCGTGGTCGGTTGGGTTGGAACCTGTGGGCTCAAGGGCGGCTCGCTCTCTTGGTGTTTGGGCGTGCTGCCCTGGCAAGGGTCTTGCCGGGGCTGCTGAGGCTGCCCCCGGCAAGGGTCTTGCCGGGGGAACCTGCTCCGTCCCTCCGCTTCTTTGTGTTCTTGGCCTTAGCGTTGTCTTGGGCATCTTGTGCTTCGGCTTCTCTCCGGGTCCCTCCCTGCTCTGCTTAGCGTGGCCGTGGGCGCGGCTCCGACTGTGCGTGCATAGGTAAAGGGGTACAAAGGTGTGCCCCTACTTTTGTACACCGACAGGAGCCCCCGGGCCTGGGCCACACATAAGCGCGACACGTTGTTGGGCCAGGCCCAGAACGGTGCGCGGGCAGGAGGGGCGGATTCTACCACGTTAATTTCCCGTCTGCTACGCTTCCCCATGACCTGCGTTGAATGCGCGACGTGGGGGCGTGTGACGTGGGCGACATGCGTGGGGCGGTTTCCGCACGCATGCGTCACATCGTGGTAAAGAGGCGGCCCGCGCCTTCCCCATAAAAGAGGGAGGCGTGGAGGCGCGGCTCATTTACTGGATGGACTCGGGTCGCAGTTTTCAAGGCGCCCACGCCCCTTGGTCACGGGGCGGGGAACGGTCGCCTCACCCGTCCTTTCGACCCTGCACGTTCACCACGCGTCCTTCATGCAAGTGGCGGGCTGTGGAGGCGGGAAACCGTGCCGTCGTTGATTGGGGCAGCGGGTCGGTCCTGATTCCCTGCACCTCCGCCGGCTGGATTGGCTGAGTGGGGCGGCTGGATCTCGACCCCGCCCCTTTATAAAGAGGGGAAGGGAGGGCGCCATCCCACATTCTTCAGTATCCATCCTCCTTCATCTTTGCCTCTTTCTTCCACCTGCCATGGCGAGACGAGGTACTGGGCCTTCGACGGTGGCAGCGAGGGTCGCTGCTCGCCAGCGCGTCCCTCCTTCCCTCGAGCCCGTGGCGGTGGAGCCAGCCACAAGAGGAAGGGGGAGGGGGCGTGACCGAGGTCCCCGTGGCGGTCGGGGGAGAGGGGGACGAAGTGGCGCGGCGGTCGTACCTCCGCCAGCGGTGCCTCTCGCGATGGAGGGTTACATCGGGGACCGGCCCCGTGAGTTCTTCATCAGGCTGTGCCGGCCACCACGTCGTCGTCTCTGTCTCCCCACCCCCTTTGCAGAGGAGATGGAGCTCGATCCGCCCCAGACCCTCAGGTTGCACATGAGGGGTTGCGGGACCGGCGGCACGCGGGTCGACGTCGACTTCCCTGCTCCTCATGTCATGTATCTCCGTCGCGGATGGAAGACGTTCGCCCGCATCCACAGCCTGACGGTGGGGCTCGTCCTCTACTTCAAGTTAATGGAGGGCGGCCTGCTCTCCGTCAAGGCCTTCGGAGATCTTGGCACTCGCCTGAAGTGCTGCGTGGAGAGCTCCTCCGATGATGAAGATTCCTCCTCAAGCGGGAGTGACGAGGAGGACAGCGACAGCGGCGACGAGGGAGTCGAGCGGCAGGATGCCGACTCCGACTTCAACTAACTGCGCCGCCCCTCCCTCGGCCACGCGCCCTGCCGAGGGCCATCCTCGACAAGCTATCCATCGGGGTGCTCCCCATCTTCTCCTTGGGCGGCCAGCGTAGGAGGGCCGGAGAAGGCGAAGAAGGCGGGTGGCGGCCGTCAACTCGGAGTACGCGGGCACCGACGCGTTCGTCGCGTATTGCCGGCCCGCTGCCTCATCTTCTAGCTCCTTTCCCGGCACCAAGATGGTCTCTTGGTGCCTTCTGCTCCTCGCACCTCGCCTAGGCGCCCCTTTTGCCCTCTGTTGTCCCGCTCCACCTTCTGAGGAGAGGGAGAAGAAAGGGATTATGGGTGTTTTATCTCTTTTTAGTTTGTAAGCCTGCGGGCACTCGTTAGATTTAAAGCTTGTAATCCCCATGCTCATGTTTTCTTTCCGTACGAACTGTACCTGTATGGGACGTTTTTAATGAAAAAGGGGGCTTGTTGGGTTCTTTGTGCGTGAGCGAGGCCATGCCAAGGACGAATCCTTGTTATTTTTAAGGTAAACATTGTCGCTCGGCAACGGCCCTTGCCGTTTCCCTACTTCAACTGACCATTCTCGCGCCCTTGGCGGAGGCAGGGGCGAAGTAGAGTTAGGCCCCTCGTTTATCTCCTCGCCACCGCGACTACTACCAAATTCCGACCCAGGAGGTAGCTCTAAGGTACAAGAAAGGGGAGCACGGTGGTTTTGGGAACATAAATGAGGTTTCATATGTCCCAGTTCTATACGGAAATGCATAACAGGGGGATGAAAAACTTATCTGAATCCGCAGCCCCCGGCAACTGGCTTGCCGTGGCTGGATCCTTGTATCCTCAGCCCCCGGCAACCTTGCCCTGTCGGGGCCGGAGCGCCTGTTCGTTCTGCTTTTCCCAAGCGGCTCAGCAGAAGTACCCTACGAACCAAAGAGAACAGAAAGACGCACACTCGACCTCTAGGCTAGGGGTTAGTCGCCGCTAAGCACTATCAACCCTAACCGAGGGAGAGACTTAACCTAGCATGCATGCTATGACCTAGGGCGCCAGCGCATCATTTATTTATGCTCAGGGTTTGCACCTGGCTTTGTACAGAGGGTTACATGCCTTGCTGGCAAAGCTTGTACAAAAGGTGGCTTGTCGGGAGGCCCGGCAAGCCGCGCCTTATTGGTAAAACTTGCGAAGATGCTCGATGTTCTAGGAGTTGCTCACTGGGACATCATCTTCGGTCTCCAGGCGGACTGCGCCAGGCCTGGTGACTCGTATTACCCGATAAGGGCCTTCCCACTTCGGCGTCAACTTGTTGGAATTCTTGGCCGACTGAACGCGCCGATGAACAAGGTCGCCTTCCTCAAAGCTTCGGGCATGGACCTTGCGGCTATGGAAGTGGCGCAAGGCCTGCTGGTAGCATGCAGCTCTCAGAGCCGCCCGAAGATGATCTTCCTCAAGGAGCGTTGCGTCATCTTGCCGCAACTGCTCTTGCTCAAGCTCATCATAAAGCGAAGACTCGAGGTGACCCGTATATGAGTTCCGTGGGGAGAACTGCCTCTACCCCATATACTAGGGAAAAGGGTGTCTGGTTGGTGGCTCGATTTGGCGTCGTCCTGATCGACCAAAGAACTGCCGGCAACTCATCAATCGAGCGCCTTCCGCTCTTGTGCACCTTGTCAAAAGTCTTCGTTCTCAGGCCTCGCAACACTTTAGCGTTTGCCCTCTCCGCTTGGCCGTTGCTCCGTGGATGTGCCATGGAAGCAAAACAGACCTTGCTGCCGAGGTCTTGAATGCATTGCATGAAGGTGTGGCTTGTGAACTGCGTGCCATTGTCAATGATGACTCTGTTTGGCACACCAAAACGGCAGACTAGTCCCTTGAAGAACTTGACGGCTGACTGTGCTGTCACCTTCCTCACCGGTTCCACCTCCGGCCACTTTGTGAACTTGTCGATTGCAACATACAAGTACTCAAAGCCCCCGACAGCACGGGGGAAGGGGCCCACTATGTCGAGCCCCCAGACCGAAAATGGCCAGGAGAGAGGGATTGTTTGGAGGGCTTGAGCTGGTTGATGAAGCTTCTTTGAATGGAACTGGCACGCTTCACACTTGGTTACTAGTGCCGTTGCATCATGGAGGGCGGTGGGCCAGAAGAAACCCTGCCGGAATGCCTTGCCGGCAAGGGCCCTTGACCCTATGTGGGAGCCACATATGCCTCCATGTATCTCTGCCAACAACTCCAGTCCTTCCTCCCTGGGGATGCACTTCAATTTCACACCGTTCGGCCTTCTCCTGTACAGGACATCATCGAGAAACTGGTACGGGGCAGACTGACGGGCTACTCTTTCCGCTTCTTCCTGCTCCTTAGGAAGTTCCCCTATCTGGAGGAAATGGACGGTATGTTGTGCCCATGCTGGAGCCTAGGGCTCGACGGCAAGGACCAAAGGCATCTCTTCCGCCATGGGGGCAGTCGTCTCCACGGCCAGGGTCTAGCGCCCCGCCGGAGGCAGCTGCCCTTGGCGGGCTCAGAATCCGCGGCAACACCCTTGCTGGTAGCCCCTGGGGGCTCGGCGGGAAAGTACTTGCCGGGGCCTAACTTCCTTTGCTTGTTCTGCTCTGTTGATGGTTCGACGGATGGTTGAGTTACCCGGAGCAAAAAGGTACCTGGTTCCACAGGTAACTTGAATGCAGCGCGCTTCAACAGGTAGTCAGCGATGTCGTTCTCCGCTCGGGGAACGTGCTCTGCTTGTATACCGTCGAAGCGCTCCTCCAGCTTCCTCACCTCATCTATGTAAGCCTCCATTAACGGACTCTGATAATCTTTGTTGACTTGTCTGACGACAAGCTAGGAATCACCCCTGACGATGAGCTTTTTCACTCCGAGGTCCGTCGTGATCCTGAGACCGGCAAGCAGCCCCTCGTATTCAGCAGTGTTGTTTGTGGACATCTCCCTGGGAAAGTGCATCTGGATCACATACTTGAGGTGCTCTCCGGTGGGTGCGACAAGCAGCACACCAGCACCGGCGCCTTGCAGCGAGAAAGCCCCATCAAAGTACATGATCCAGTCGCGACTCGCTTCCTTGCCGGGGAGAGCGGTCTCCTGGATTTCTTCGTCGGGCGTTGAGGTCCATTCTGCAATGAACTCTGCCAAGATTCTGCTCTGGATTGTTGAGGTACTTTCAAACTTCAACCCAAAGCTCGACAACTCCAAGGCCCATGCCACAATCCTTCCGGTCGCATCTGGGTTGTGCAGTATCCGTTGCAACGGGAGGCGGGTGACGACAGTGATCTCGTGGGCTTGGAAGTAATGACGCAGCTTCCTCGAGGCCATAAGGAGGCCGAAGAGCAATTTCTGCACACCGGAGTACCTCGACCTAGCCCCCTGCAAGAGGGAGCTGACAAAGTAAACCGGGTGCTGCATCATCTTCATCTTCTGCACCACTTCGTTTGATTGTGCGGGCGCTGCCCTGATGGCGTCAGACTCTACCGGGGGCCTTGCCTTGACGGCACCTGGTCCTGCCGAGGGAATCTCTGGCTTGCCATCCACTGGTTCTGCCGTCGCCACTGCCTCCTCGTCGACCTCCCTCTGTGCCACCAGTGCGGCGCTGACCACTTGATTCGTTGCCGCTGGATACAGCAGCAACGGCTCTTGTGGTTTAGGCGCAACCAGTATGTCGTGGAGGAAAGGTATTTCTTCAGATCCTGCAACGCCGCCTCGGCTTCTGGGGTCCACTCCATTGGGCCTGCCTTCTTCAAGATTTTGAAAAATGGAAGGGCTTGCTCGGCGGACTTGGAGATGAATCGGCTCATGGCGGCGACGCAGCCGGTGAGCCGACGCACATCCTTGATCCGCTTGGGCGCCTCAATCTGTTCAATAGCCTTGATTTTGTCTGGGTTTGCCTCGATCCTGTGCTACGACACAAAGAATCCGAGGAGCTTGCTAGACGGAACACCGAAGACACACTTCTCAGGGTTCAGCTTAAGGTTGGTCTTGCGCAGGTTGGCAAATGTCTCTTCCGGGTCTTGCACAATAGTTGCCCCGTCCTTGGTTTTGACCACTATGTCATCCATGTATGCTTCCATATTTCTATGGAGCTGGGGTTCAAAACCAATTTGGACCGCTCTTGCAAACATCGAGCCAACACTCTTCAACCCGAAAGGCATCCATAAAAAGCAATACATACCACATGGGGTGATGAATGATGTCTTCTCGTCATCTTCTCTTGTCATGAAGATTTGGTGGTAGCCCGCGTAGGCGTCGAGGAATGACAACGGATCACACCCGGCCGTGGAGTCGACAATCTGGTCGATGCGCGGCGACGGGAAAGGGTCCTTAGGACAAGCCTTATTGATATCTGTGTAGTCAATACACAGCCTCCACTTCCCATTTGCCTTGCGCACCACTCCTGGATTGGCCAACCACGTCGGATGGAGTACTCCTCTCACCAAACCTGCTGCTTCCAACTTCCTGATCTCCTCTGTGATGAACTCCTGCCTCTCTAGAGCCTGCTTTCTGACCTTCTGCTTGACGGGCCGCGCGTGAGGACAGACGGCTAGGTGGTGCCCAATCACCTCCCTGGGAACACCGGGGATGTCGGATGCTTGCCATGCAAACACGTCAATATTTGCCCGCAGGAAGGTGACGAGCGCGCCTTCCTATTTGCTATCGAGGGTGGAGCCTATGGTGAAAGCCCCTCCCGTGCCATCCTCCCTGACGGACACCTTCTTGGTCTGCGGTGGCTCAACTCTGGATTTCTTGCTCTTGTCGGTAGAGCTCTCTGGCACGTCCTCGACGGTAGCACAACACTCTAAGGAGGTGCGCTTGCCGGAGTGGGTGCGAGAGGTCTTGACGGGCTTCTTCTTCCCTCCCGGGGCTTCAGCGGCATGAGCAAGTGCCTTGGCGGCAGCTGCTGCAACTCCTTCCCAGTAGAGTTGGTCGGCGCAAATCAGCACGTCCTTCTTGTCGGAGGGGACGGAGATGATGGTCAACGGCCCGGGCATCTTTAGCATGTTGTAGGCGTAGTGCGACGCTGCCATGAACTTGGGCAGTGCCGGGCGGCCGGGGATCCCGTTGTAGGGCAAGGGGATCTCGGCCACGTCGAAGACGATCCTCTCTGTCCTGTAGTTCAACTCTCCTCCAAATGTCACAGGCAGTGTGACCTTCCCCTTTGGCTAGCTCCTCCCTGGATTGACCCCTTGAAACGTGCCCGTTTCCTCGAGGCCTTTATCAGGAATTTGCAGCCTTTTGATCACGACGGGCGAGATCAAGTTCAGGACGGCCCCGCCGTCGACCAACATCTTGTTCACCTTGAGGTTGCGTATCGTTGGTGATACCAACAACGGCAAACACCTGACCGTGGTTGTGCAGTCAGGGTGGTCCTCGGCGTCAAAGATGAGGGGCATGCTGGACCACTTCAGCGGCTTCTGAGCATCGAACGACGGCTCCGCTGCTGTAATCTCACGCGCCCACTGCTTTAGCTGGAGGTGAGAAGTATGCAGCGAGGCGCCACCATCGACGCACATGGCCTCCGTAGCCTTCTGCAACTCTTGCTCGTCGGACTCGTCGTCCTCGTCGTGATCATCGTCTTCTTGCTTCTTGTCACGGCCCCAGGGGGGCCTCTCTTGCTGGTTGTCCTTGCCGCGGCAGCCTCCTTGGCCACCACGCTTCTTGCCGGATCCCTCGGCACCGTCCTGACCTTTCTCCTTGTCCCGACTCTCATACTCGGCCTTTTGCTTTTCAGCAAGCAGCTCGACTTGCCGACAGTTCTGGAGGTCGTGGCCCTTGGTGTGGTGGATCTTGCAGTACTGCTTGCCGGAGCTTCCTGGCTTGTCGGCGGCTGCCAAGGCCCGGCAGGCGGCGCACCCGACAATCTCCATGTCAGGGTCGTCTGCCTTGGCCTTCTTGGCAGTGCCGGTGCTGTCGGATCCCTCGACGGCAAGCACGGTCTCGCCCTTGCGTTTCCTGTTGCGACGCCGGCCCTTCTTCGTCGGGGCGGCGGTGTCTTCATCTGTAGAGTCAGTTTCCGCATCGGCGTCCTCGCCGGGGTACTTCCTCCCCTCTTCAGCCTGGGCGCACCTATCGGCCAGAACATAGAGTTCGGCCACGTCCTTAACCTTGGTCATCACCAGTTCTTCGTGCATCTTGCGGTTGCGCACGTTCTGGTGGAACGCGCTGATCACGGCGGCGGGATGAACATCGGGGATGTTGTACTACACCCGGCTGAATCTCTGGATGTACTTACGCAGGGGTTCCGCTTCCTTCTGGGGAATGATATGCAGATCATTGGCCTGGCCATGAGCTTGGTGGCCCCCGGTGAAGGCGCCAACGAACTCATGGCACATATCCGACCAAGAAGAAATGGAATCCACCGGCAAGTGCATTACCCAAGACATGACATTGGGCTTCAGTGCCAATGGGAAATAATTAGCAAGCACCTTGTCGTTGCGAGCTCCGGCAGCCTGCATCGCGATGGTGTAGATGCTGAGGAACTCGAACGGATGGGTCTTGCCAGTGTACTTCTCGCCGACGCCGGGCTTGAACATGCGGTGGGACGGCCACTGGAACTGCCGCAGCTCACGGGTAAGGGCTGGGCAGCCCACCTCGTAAGGTAGGCTGCCGGAGCCCCCCGGTGCCGGGTGGTCAATAGCGGGTCCCGCCCGCTTGTCTGACTGGTGGCGTGTATCACGCCGGCACTCGATAGTGGTTCGAGCATCTTCGTGAGCTTGTTCTCGAAGAACTTGGCGTTGGTCGCGGTGGGTCCGTGGGTCGGACGACGCTATGGAAATATTATCACAAGCGTCGCCACGACAGACCGACACCCGCGGTGGCTGGCGTGGAGGAGGAGAGTGCACCGTGGCAGTAGCACCCCCAACCCCTCCGGATGGTGGCTTTCCACTCGTC